>NC_060277.1:72070234-72151529 GCF_021613505.1 Equus quagga | reverse complement strand
CCGGCGGGCAGCGGCCCGGCCCGCGTCTGCGCCCCTCGCGCCCCTCGCTCGCCCGCCCGCCCGCCCGGGCCCCGGCGCGCAGCCATGGTGGGCCGCCTGAGCCTGCAGGATGTGCCCGAGCTCGTGGACACGAAGAAGAAGGGCGACGGCGTCCTGGACAGTCCGGACTCGGGGCTGCCCCCCAGCCCCAGCCCCAGCCACTGGGGGCTTGCGGCGGCCGCGGGCGGCGCAGGCGGCGGGGAGCGCGCGCCGGCCCCCGGGGCTCTGGAGCCTGACGCGGCGGCGACCCCCGCGGCTCCGGTGAGTGGCCCCGCTCTGAGCCCTGCCCTCCCATCCCCCCGTGGCCGGGCCCGGAGACCCCCCGCCGGTCGTACCGGCCCGCTCGGGGCGCGCTGTCGGCGCCGCCACCCGCCCGCCGGGACGGCGTGGCCCTCGCCGGGAGCCCGGGGCGGGAGCGCTGCAGAGCCCGGCCAGCTGGAGCCGGTGGCTGGAAAATTGTCATCGCCTGGGAGGCGCGGGAGCCCCGGGAGAGGCGAGCCGCCGCCGCCTCCCTTCGGGGTGGCGCCCCCGGGGCTGCCAGGCTGCGGTTCGGCCACATTCCTGCCCAGGATGGGGGGGGGGGGACGGGGGTTGGAGGGGATCCCGGGACGCCGAGAGGGAACCAGCCTCCCCGGGCTTCCCCCCGCCGGCGGCGGCTCCCAGGGGCTTTCCCCGCGCCTGGCCCCGCGCGGGAACGCGGCCGAGCTCCCCGATTCAGAAAGCCAGCGGGGCCAGCCTTTGGGGACCGCGTTCGTGGCCTTGGAGGAGACCTTTTGAGAAGGGTCACCTCATGAGCCTCTGCGTGGCCCCCCTTGTCCTGTCACCTAAGCGGTGCCTGGCACATGATAAGTGGGAGGCCTTTAGGTGGGTGGAAGCTTTCAAAAATGAATCCTTTTATTTTATTTTAGAATTATTTTTTTTAAGACAAAACTCCGCGCGGGCCTCTCCTGCCGCGGAATCGCTTGGGTGGTGCCTTTACCTAGAGCTCGGGGAGGCCACATCCTGCCTCCAGGCAAAGCTCAAAGGGGCTCTCAGGGCGCCCTCCCCTGGGGGCGGGGTGAGCCCTCCCCTGCGGGGAAGTAGTCAGTGCAAGGCTGCTCCTGAGGGACCCGCAGGGAAGCTTCCATGGTTCAGGGAGTTCTTGATCCACTGACCCTGTCTCTGGCCGTCCTGCACTTTCTCGCTTCCGCGGGAAGGCAGCGCTTGCTTCAGCTGGCCTGCAGTGCCCTCTGGGTCTGGCCCATTCTAGCCCCATCTTCCCCACCCCCTGACCACAGGCGGATACCCATGCTGGTGCCTCTGCTGCTGCTCCCTCCACCTGACATGTCTTCTCCCTCCCAGCCCATCCCCTCCTACTTCTCCCAACACCTGGGGGCTTTTCCACCTGTCAAAGCACCGCTGGCCGTTCAATACCCACCTTGTCACCTCCTCTGGGAAGCCTTCCTTGATGCTTCCCAGAGCCATGCTTGAGTCCGTGGCTTCATCTGCTTTCCCCAGTGGCTATTATAACTCCTGCTGCCCCAACCCCGGCCTGCACCTGGAGCAAGGTGGGTGCTCAGAGAGTGTCTCTTGGGTGGGCAGAGATGGGGGATCAGAGAAGGCAGGGGCAAGAGATCAGAGTGTTCGTGTGGATACCTGGCAGAAGGCTGTAGCACCACTGTTGGAGAGTGCCCTTGGTGGCTGTGTCATCCTGCAGCCCCCAGGACTGCCTGGAAGGTGCCCCTAGTTGGGGAGTGATTGGCAGCCAGAGAGCTAGGGGAGAGCAGAGCCACTGTCACTATTTGGGGGCTAATTCCAGAAGCTCTGCAGCGACCATACCCCTCCCAGCATCCACTGACCCAGGTTCTCAACCACAGCCCCTCCCCCAGCCGGGGCTTACTAAACTCTCCACCCAGCTTTGGGAGCTGGACCCTCAGGACCCTCTCCCTCTCCCTGACCTACCCCGGTCCCTTTTGGCTTTTGTAGTTCCACTCAACACCCCCATTTGACGCCGTGTGCTGGTAACATGATAAGAGTGTTAGAGCCAACCTTCTAGAAATGTCTGCTTCCTTCGCTGTCCCAGAGGATGTGGAATCGGACTGCCACTTCCACACCCTGTGCCAAGTGTGGATCCTTCTCTCAAATTAGGCAAAGAACATGACAGATTCCCCAGTAAACCCAGGAGCCCAAAGGGCTGCTCTCTGTTCGTCTTTTCACGCTTAGCACAGAAGCCCCGATTGCAGGCAACTCAGCTGGAGGCGAGCACCTGTGTGTGGGATGGAGCCCGCTCTTCCTCAGGCCACTTGCTGAGTCTAAGCTGTGACCTGGCTGGAAGCCACTTAGCCTCTGGGAATGCTGTGCTCTGGTTCTTCGAGTTTCTGGGTGGTGAAGGTGACCTGGAGAACTCTGTGGTGTTCACCTCGCCTTGAATTTGTGGCTTCCTGCACCTTGGTTGGGTGTTGACCTGGCAGCCCCAGAGGCAGAGGAAGTGTGGGAAGTCAGACTGCATCTTCAGTGCAAAAAAATCCCTGCTGGAATTTTTTTGTTTTGGCCTTTTCTAAAGTGTTCCTGAGACAATGACAGGCTTGGGGGCACATAATTGAGGGTTCTGGTTAGTGACGCCCCAGTTCATTGAGGGTTTCTCACCGCCCTGCTGCAGGATGGTGCAGCCACCGCGGGGCCTGGCCACGGTCGTGACGCTGGGCTCGCCTTTGTTTCCTCTTTTCATCCTCTCACAAAACCTGCGAGGTGGAAGGGGACACCCCCTTGGTGTGCAGATAAGGTCAGAGGGTGTGCCAGGTGAAGGCACATAGCACATTCATGACAGACCTGGGATTCGAACCCAGACCTCTTGGCTCCCTGTCCAGTGCTCTTCCCATGCTGTGGGTCAGCCCTTCTCTGGTATTATTCCTGGGAGGGGGACACAAGTCACAGCTGGGCCCATCAGCTGGAGGCTCAGAGACAGGCCCTTCTGTGGGGGATACATCCGCAGGCCTGTGGTCTGACCGCATTCTCCATCCTCGCAGAATCCAGCATCTCTGCCCCACGCCTCGGCCTCCGCCTGCTCGCCGCGGCTGTGCCCCCTGTCCTTTGGCGAAGGAGTGGAGTTTGACCCTTTACCGCCGACAGAAGTGAGGTAAATACAGCGGGCCCTGATTTTATTTTATTTTTTATTCCAGAAATTAATGTTTGTTATTAAAAAAAATTAGTTAATCGCAAAAGTGTGCCAAAGACTACTCATAGTTTGGTTGGTACTCTTTCTGATTTTTTCTCCATTCTAACCAATTAAACATATAGACGCAGTTTTTAAAATAAACATGAGATCATGTTATACATAACATCCTGCAACTTGCTTTCTGCACTTCATGTATCACGGCCATCAGATGTTTAAGATTTTGTTATAAAGTGATTCCTCTTTCTAGAAGCTGCTCCCCCCACTTGCCCACCCCCGCTCCATGCCCACCCGTGCTTCAAGGCGCTGTAAGCTTCTGTCCTTTGTAAATTCACCAGGCAAGTCCCGTTCTTCCTTTGGGAATTCATCCCATGCAGGATTATCTGGGGCAGAGATTCACTGAGAGGCTCTGCTAAAGATGTGTCTGTTTAGAGGAAGGAATTTTACTTTTGGTGTCTGGTGGTTTCATAGCTGGAGTTTCAGTTGCCTTAACACAAAGGGCCCTTTGACGTGGAACAAAGGAGGCTCCCCAGTTTGGAGGTGAGCAGGTCAGCCCTTTATTCCTGAGGAACTTGTCTTTTGAACAAAATGAGGACATGACTTCATGACATTAGCTTCCACCAGCCTCTTAACTGCTCGTCCAAGGAGAAGAGCTGTTTCCATCCGACTCATTGAAGGAATGCCGATTCTTGCTCCCTGACCCGTGGGTGGGTGCAGGTGGGGGCAGTGCTGTTAGACATGTTTATTTGTGACGCTCGCACACATTTTAGTACTTGTGAGGTTGCCATACTTATGCAGTAAAATGAACTAATACTTTGCTTACATAAAAAAAAAAATTGACTCCCAAATTATCAAAGGACTGAAAAAAAGTAAAGTGGCTGCTGAGGAACATGAATGTTAATTTATTTTATGGAAATGAAGGTTGTAATTGGCTTTGATTGATAAGGTCAGATCTCGGAGTCCCTGGATTTGAGGGGTCTCCAGTCTGAAGGTCAAGGTGGACCAAGTACTAGTACTTGGTATCACCAAGCTTTCAGAGCCAGCATTCAGGATTTCTGGGTTCCTTCATCCTCTCATTAAAGAGCAGGGGACAGAGAGACCCTTCACCCCTAGTGGAGCAGAAGACTCCACCTCGTTACATGGTAATTTCCACCAACTGTGCTTGCTGTATGTTAGCACTCTGCCCAGTTATTATCGGGCATCTTTTACAGAAGGAGGAAACTGAGGCTTGGAGAATGTTAGTACTGACCAAGCTCTCATAGCTTCAGTAAATGGGCGTAGATTCCAGGGGCTGCTGCCTGCAGTGCGGAGCCACGCGTGCAGGGTAAGCTTGTCCAACTGCACAGCTGCATTTAAATCCCCGTCCCACTGCCCACCCTCGCTGTGACCTTACCCTCTGCACCTCGATTTCCTCTCCCGGTGTCGTTGGGACAATTAAATGAGATCCTGGAAGTAAAGTGCTTAGAATAGGACCACACAGGAAGTGCTTTGTCAGCTCTGTGCTGCTTCTGACTAGAGTAGCCGCATGTCATCTCGAGGTTTGCACCCCACGACAGGGTCAAGGTCGCAGTAGGGACTCCGGTGCCCCAAGCTCAGAGGAGCGGGTTCATGCCGCCATATGTCTCCCACCCAGGTACACTTCCTCGGTCAAGTATGACTCGGAGCGGCACTTCATTGACGATGTCCACCTGCCCCTGGGCCTGGCAGTGGCCTCCTGCAGCCAGACGGTCACCTGCATCCCCAATTGCACGTGGCGCAACTATAAGGCGGAGGTGCGCTTCGAGCCCCGCCACAAGCCCATGCGCTTCCTCAGCACCACCATCGTCTACCCCAAGTACCCCAAGACCGTCTACACTACCACCCTGGATTACAACTGTCGCAAGATGCTGAGGCGGTTCCTGTCCAGCGTGGAGCTCGAAGCCACGGAGTTCGTGGGTGGCGATTACCTCTCGGATGAGTGCTGACTTGAACGGGCTGGTGGGGTTGGACCAGCTCTTCTGCCGCCCTGGTCCGGGTGGGCCACTGCTGCCCTCGCGTGTGATTCTGGCCCCCGAGGAGTCTGACCCAGAGATACCTCTCAGCCCAGCCCAGGGAAGAAAAAAATGTCGTGGTGTCTTAGAATTACGGAGAAAATTTGGTTTTATACAATTTTTCAAATTGTTTTTAAAAGGAGTATGTTTCTAGTTTGCTGCTGCATAGTTTCCCCCAAAGTCTCAATTTGATGAGAAAATAAAAAGTCAACTAGAGCAAAAGGAAAATGGCCACAATTGGAAAGGGAGGGGGAGGGGAGAGTCTTCTTCCACTGGTCAGTTTCTCTGAGGAAGAGCGTGGAAAAATCTCTGGGATGGAAAAAGTGAGTTTTAAGAAATTTCAGTCGCGGGTGTCTTCACTGCTACCGAAGTGGTGCTAATTCTGTAAGCTGTGACACCCATGTGGGTTCAATCTGTGGAGAGATGAGTTCCATTCCATTTTTTATTTCCATTTCCATTTCCATTTCCTGTTAACCAATACTCTTGGAATTCTCTCAGTCTTTTTCATGATATCGAAAAACCCCAAGCTGCAGTATAAGATGACTTAAAAAAAAAAAAAAAAAAAAAAGAAAGGAAAAGGTTCACCTGTTCTCACCTTTTCAGGAGGGTCGGGTCAACTGATGGCCGAGTTTGGGAGCAATGGCCCCAGTTCTGGTTCCTTCCACCGGTTGGTCTCTGGCCGAGCGCCTCGCACCCTTGGCATCTAGTAATGTCTCCACAGGCTTGTGTAACTCTCCTATGTATTTTGGAGTTTCCACATACTTTCCTATTTTTTCACAAGGCAAAACACGGCAGAGGGCCCTTTTGAGAGAAATGGTATTTTAGAAAATGCTTAGGAAGAACGTTTTTTGGGATTCCGCGAGGGGGGTTTCACTCACGATGGGAACCCATGGCCACTCCTAGGACTTGATGCCGTTTGGGAGGAGGTGGATGGAGATGCTTCTGGTGATCTGGTTCCTCAGGATGGCCCTCTCCAGGGACCCTGGTGAGCTGCTCTGAAGACTTTGATTGTGTCAGCACTGCAGAGGGGTTCTGCCAGAGCCTCAGGTCTAGGCCAGAAAGCAGGCAGTCTGCCCCCTCAGGTGGAGCAAAGGTGAATTCAGAATCGGGAATGATGTCCGTCACAAGTCAAGCTCCAAAACCTGGGTGCTGTCGTGATGGTGCACGCTTCTTTTAAGTGTTCATTTTAGGGTAGGCAACAATCGTGGCGTTGGGTGTGAGCTGAAGAAACTTTGTGAATTCAGCGGAACAGGCCACAGAAGCAGGGGCGAGGCTGGGTGGTGAGGGCGAGGTGGCCCGGCTGCCCCTGGACTTCAGCCATCTGCCCGCCCTGCCTCTCCCCAGCCCTTAATTCCTCCTGTCAATCCCTGTGGGTTTTGAGTGAAGAAAGTGGCAGCTGGCTGCTTCTCTTCCAACGCTGGAGAGAACAAGCTGTGGGTATTTCCCCTGAATAGACCCACATTGTGTCCAGTGTGTTGTAAGCTGGGACTCCGGCTGCATCCCCCGGTTTCTATTGAGGGCTTCCGTCTGTCTGGAAAGTCGAAGCGATAGCTCTGTGGGTACCCTCGAGCCACAGCAGGGACTTTTGTTCCATGGAGAGTGGCTGTGATGATAGTCTCTCCTTTAAAGTTGCTCATTGGAGTCCTGGAGAGCCAGACTGTCTGCTACCCTCTTTTGGTTTAATAGTGTTCAGTCAGTCTGTCGAGCGCCTAACTGACGGGACACATCCCCTGGGTCGAGCCTGCAGTCAGCTCGCTAGTCCTCAGTTCGCCAGGGTGAAGCTCAGCAGGGACCCCTCGAGGGGGCACTCTGGGACCCCACAGTCTCCTCAGTCATCAGGCAGAGCAACAAATGCTTCCTGTGTTTAGAAGAGCAAGTTATGTGACATTTATTGATAAAAATGGATTTTTCTCTCTGATTTCATAATCTTGTCATTTAGGACGAGTGGTAAATGCAATTTTTAAGTTATGTTAAGAGAATTCCCAAGGTTCTGCCCTGGCCCCATGGGGACACTTGAATGAGCTCAGAACAGTCTTGTGGGCAGTATGGCAAGAGAGAGAAGCGGGGAGCTCGGTCTTACAAGACAGCAGTGTTTTGAGCTGTCCACGGGGGACCTTTCTGTTTTAGGGGATTGGGTTAAGTTCAGGCAAATCATTCTAGATGTGGAGAGGATCCAAAATACATCAGTAAAGTAAGTAGAAGTGAGAGGCGGGGAAGGTGTCATGCGAATGGAAAAGCAGGGTTGCTTTGTGAAGTTATTCACTAGGGAACCAACACAGTTCTTTCAAATCCTTTCTTTTTCTCCAAACCTGCTTTACTGAAAGATGCAGAAAAGCAAGCGTGGGAAGACGTCATGGGACACTCGAGGGTGGATCGAACGGCTCAGTCGATGGTGGATTCACGTTAGTCTACAAGGGGGATGCAACGACTCTTAAAACTCACTAGTTACAAACACACATTCCTAAGCGTGTGGGGGAGACACAGTTTACCTGTTAAGTAAAAAGTCTTTTTTTCCTCCGACTCTTAAATTATGTCTTTTATGTGATTAGGATGATTTGTATTTTCAGAGAAAAAATTGTTTTCTTTTTAATTCACAGACCTTTTAAAAAGAATGAGTATGTTTTCATTTGATGCTTTTCTTCTTTCTAATCTTAGGAAATCCAGAATAGTATTTGACAAAAACTGTTTTTTAAATTTATCTTTGACATCTGTCCCACTCCATTTTGCTTTGTGACTTCTTCATTTAATAATAAATTACCTAAAACCCCCCCAAAACTTAGAGATGCTTCTCTTTTTTAAAAAATAAAACTATGATGGGGGGCTGGCCCCGTGGCCGAGTGGTTAAGTTCACGCGCTCCGCTGCAGGCGGCCCAGTGTTTCGTCGGTTTGAATCCTGGGCCCGGACATGGCACCACTCGTCAAACCACGCTGAGGCAGCGTCCCACATGCCACATCTAGAAGGACTCACAAGTAAAATATACAGCTATGTACCTGGGGGCTTTGGGGAGAAAAAGGAAAAAAATTTAAAAATCTAAAAAATAAATAAAAATAAAACTATGATGATTGGTTAAGAAAAATGAGCAAAAGGGGCTGGCCCTGTGGCCTAGTGGTTGAGTTCGGTGTGCTCCGCTTTGGTGGCCTGGGTTCTATTCCCAGGTGCAGAACTACACGACTCGTTGGCAGCCATGCTGAGGCGGTGACCCACATACAAAATAGAGGAAGATCTGGCACTGATGTTAGCTCAGGGTGAATCTTCCTCAGCAAAAAAAAAAAGAGCAAAATGGCTCCTCATCTTGAGAAATTTTAAAACATGATTGTATTTTAATAGTATAATACTTTTGATTGAGGTGTGTTCCCCTGGGGGCACAAGAAGATTTTCCAAGGGGTCCCTGGGCACAGTTTTAAGGAATTTGTTCCCAGATTCAGTGTGTATTCTTTCCTAAAACTGATCTGTCCTGAAAATGCATGTGTGAGCAGCAATGTCAAGCCAGTCCCTTCCCACCTCCCCTTTCAAATTGCCTTTCTCCCGCTTTGCAGAAGAAATACATACCTTAGTCTAACTCATCCTTAATTTTATTGTGGTATGTTGCTCTGAGCTGGAAAAACCTCTAGGTACGAGACAAAGGGACAGTTAGAAACATTGGTGTCTGGCACCAGGGCCCCACTGCAGGCTTCGTGTCTGTGGGCGTCCCACACGTAATCCTGTCATGGCGGTGGGAGCAAGGTTGGCCTGTGGTGGGGATCCTCACTTCCAATATCTCATAAAGTGAGGCAGTTGGAGTGATGACACTTTTCGTTTAAGACCCACATGTCTTCAATCTGAGACTATTGTCTTCCCGGAGGAAAAGTCCCTTTGGGCAAAGCGAAGGGAGAGTTGGTAAGGAATATTGAAAGGGAAGGTGTCTTATTGCATTCCAGCATCCAGTTCACGGCAAAGCTCCGTGCCTTACCTGGCAGTCTCTGAGCTATGACTCAGAAATAAAGGTGTCCCAGGAATGCATATTATCATTCTTATAAATAATAATTTAAAAAGCCAGTCTCTTTTTAATAGAAGTTAAATGTAATTTGGCTGATTGGGATGACCATGAGGGCTAATCTTGCCAATTAGGTTATATGGTGTAAATTTTCCATAAAGTGAAGGAGCTAATCAGCAGTTCCAAGGTTTTGATGGAAAAATATTTAAAGCATATAAGATTAAAGCTATAATGTGTGTGTGCGTGTGTGTATGTGTGTGGAGAGAGAGGCAAAAGTGTGTTGAAGCTAATGATTCACTTCTCCCAACCTTTCTATCAGATTACCTTGGTGCCCTCAAGAGAAACAGCAGTAGGTGTAATTAATCATAATGTGATCAATCTTAGGATGCCTTTTTGGTATACTTCCCAGAAATGAATCACTCTATTGATTAGGTAATGAATCCTATTGCAAGGAATGCCTCTTTTCAAAATGAAATTCTAATAATTTTATTTTGGGGTATAATCAATATCAAGTGGTTTGTTTATATCACTATTTCCCAAAGTGCTTTCCATGGAATAAAATAAGGTTCTATGATCAAATAAGTTTGGGGAAATGAAAAGCTGAACAATGATAAATATGTTTGCTGCAGGTTCTTGGAACCCTTGTATTAATCAGCTTTTGCCACATAACAACCACCACCAAGTCGCAGTGGCGTACAGCAGTGCCATGTGCCTGCAGACACAACGCTCACAAGCCTATAGGTCTGAGGGGCAGTTCTGTTCTGCCCAAGGCTAGGTGTTGGGATCAGCTATGTTCCACTTGTCTCTGAAGCAGGCTGGTGAGGTTACCTGGGGCACATTCTTCTCATGGAAGACATCAAAAGCTCCCAGAGGAGCAACTAGAAATACCCAATACCTCTTAAGGTCTACACTAGGAATTGGCACCCTGTTACTTCCACCCAGGTTTTACTGGTCAAAGCGAGTTGCATGGCCAAACCTGACATCAACAGGTCAGGGACACATACTTCCCCATAGATGTGGGGAGAAGGAGTAAATATTTGCTGTATAATAATCTACTGTAGCCTTTAATATGGTCATGTGCATTGAGAATCTTCAAAAGGGAAGATCTAGTGTGTAGCATTTTCCAAACTCATTGGACCAGAGAACCCACAAGCATTTCATAGGACTATCGTTTTTTGGGATGCACTCTATGAAATGCTGGTCCATATGCATAACAATTGGCGTCCAGTCAGGAAAACCAGAACCATAGTAGATACTTCCAGCAGAGGAGATTTCATACAGAGAGGTGATCACACAGGTGTTGGAAGGCTAAAAGAACAAAAAGGGGGCCCTGAAGTAACCCCAACTATTAGTAACTGCAGGGAGCAGCTCCCACCCCTATCACCCCCTTCTGGCGATTTCCACCTGAAGACACTAGAAAAAGATGACCAAGTTAAACCGCCAGTCAGAGGAAGAAGGAAATAATAAAGATTCCTATTGATGAAATAGATAAATAATTGTGAAATTTTTAAAAGCAAAAATTGGATTCTTTGAAAAAGTTGATAAACCTCAGCTCGATTGATTAAGAAATAAACAGAAATTACAAATTACCAATATCATGATTGAAGAGAGATCTTACAGGCATCAAAAGTATCATAAGGTAATATTAGGAACAAATTTATGCCAATAAATTTAACACCTTAGATAAAATGGACAAATTCCGGGGCCGGCCCCATGGCCAAGTAGTTAAGTTTGTGTGCTCTGCTTTGGCAGCCCAGGGCTTCACCAGTTTGAATCCTGGGTGCGGACATGGCACCGCTCATGAAGCCATGCTGAGGCGGCATCCCACATGCCACAACTAGAAGGACCCACAACTAAAAGTATACAACTATGTACCGGGGGGCCTTGGGGAGAAAAAGAAAAAATAAAATCTTTTTTAAAAAAAATGGGACAAACTCCTTTTAAAAACTTATCTTACCAAACTGAAACAAAATGAAACAGAATATCTGGAAAAAAAAAACCAAAGCAAACTATATATATAAACTTCTGTTCTTGAAAGGCTCCATTAAGAAAATAAAAGGTAAGTCAAAGGAGAAAAAATTCACATCTGACAAAGGACTTATATCCAGAATATATAAACAGCTCCCACAAGTCAACATTAAAAAGACAAACAACACTATTAAAAATGGGCAAGAGATCTGAACAGACACTTCATAAAGGAAGATAGATGGGTGGGAAATAAGCACATGAATAAGTGTTCAATATCTTAGATATGGGGAAATGCAAATTAAAACCACAACGAAATACCACTAGATACTTATCCCAGAGAGATGGAAACACAGGTGCACAAGAGGCCTGTATATAAGAATGTCCATGACGCCTTTATCCACAATTGTGATCTGTTGAAGTGACCAAAATGTTCTCCCATCAACAGGTGTATCAGGTGATCAACTGTGGTGTATATTCATACAATGGAATACCACTTAGCAAAAAAAAGGAGTAAATCACTGATACATGCAACATTTAGGATGAATCTCCTAGACATAATGCTGACAGTCACCAAAAATTACATACTGTATGATTTCACATACATGAGCTTCTAACACAGGTGAAACTAATCTGAGTTGAAAAAATTAAGAATAGTGATTGCCTAGGCAAGTGTGTGGTGTGGACAACTGGGAGGGACGAGAGGGAACTTTCTTTAGAGCTATTTCCATCTCTAATCTCTAATGATTTATATCATGATGGGGTGGTTACATGGGTATGGACTTTGTCAAAACTGCACAAAGCTTACATTGTGCATTCGAATGTAATTTTTGCCTCAAAGAAAAGAAAAGCATAAGAAATGAGAACAGTTGAGGGGTGGGGAGCGGATGGAGATATAGATGAAACAGGAATGGTGGAATGTTGAAAATTCTAGAAACTAGGTGATGGGTACCTGGGGTTTCCTTGTGCTATGTTTACCTCGTATATATTTGAAATTTTCCATTATAAAAAGTAGAAAAAAGTATATCTTTAATAGTGTTTCTAGGACCCAACTAAGTGCTCATTTAAAAAAAATCAGAAAACAGATATTAGCAAAAATAAAAATCGCTGATACTTCTTGAGGAGAGAACCCATTGCTAATTTTCTGGAGAACTGCAGTTTTTGATACTGGTAAGAACAGACTAAACTAAGGGAACACATTGCTTTTAGACGCCAGCACTATAAACACCGTTTTTAACCTCCCAACAACGTAGGCGTTGAATCAAGTCATCAGAGCGTGAGGGGGATTTTTTTTTTTTTAGGGGGAGGTTTCTGTTCTTTATGTTTGCTGGTTTCTTTTTCAGAATGATAATGGAAGGGTCTTGGATGTGTCAAACCAATTGCTGGTAATTACAAACCATTGCTTTTCTCTAAGAGCTCTGGGGCTTTGTTTGGGTAATTAAGCTGGCAAGCACAATTAACAGGATGTTCTGAATGCCAGCACACTACTTTCTCAACCTGGAGAAGTTCTTACAAAGCAATGGGGCTCTGCAAAGTTAGTTTAAATGAGTTCTTTCACTCTTTTCATGTATTTATTTGTACCCACTTATTTTCAAAAGGGGGTGGGGATGCCTACAATAAAAGATGCCCTCTATGTGACACAGGCACTAAACCCAGGGTAAAGGCCAAATAGCGAAGGGGTGGGAGTGGAGGGGCGCTTCCCCAGAACTCAGACCAGGAGCTGCTACAACTGAGAACAAAGCTTAGTCCTGAGCCTCCTTACAAGCAAGGCCCAAAAGAAAAGCAGCCTGTGTGACAAGATCTAGTATAAGGCCGTGAGCCCCTGAAGACAGGACTTTTTCCTGGCACTAAGCTCTAAGATGACTTTACCACCGCCTGTATCTATATAAGGGATGCGAAAGCAAAGATCCATATATTTTTGCAATACCATTTTCTATTTGAATCTTGGGAAAAGCAAGAAGGGCATTTAAAATAGGCACTTACGCATAGTGCTATGAGTACACACAGACTCTGCAGCCGGTGCAGGGGAGGGAAAAAACTTTTCCTCTACCCTCTTAGGTTCAATGAACAATGCCTGTGAATTAAAATGACAACAGACCGATAACCAGGAGAAAAGGCATACAAATTTTATTGATGTTAGTATTTTTATGAGCATGAGGGCTTGACAGAAAAGAAGTGAAAACACAAAGTGGTTAGACTTGGAAGCTTATATATATCATTTTAACAAAGGGTGATAAATTGAGAAGTGACTAGACAAAGGAAAGTGGGTTTGGGCTTCTAGGGCCAATAAATTGCAGGAAAGTGACTAGGAAATATATCGGGGAAACTAATGGAAGATGAGGATGATTTTAGTAAGATCTGTTTACGCAGACTCATCTTGGTGCTGGCTCTCCATCTCTGGTGGTGACTCACTCTCCTCACTCCGGTACAGGAGAGGGGGGGCACATCTATGCCACTTTCAGAAGGGGAAATTTATGCCCTGATTTTAAGCAGATAAGGGGAGAGCAGAGGACTTTTCCTGCATCTATTAATTCTCAATTGCCTTCAGCTCGAAATAATCCTTATGCCAAAGTGGCATATTTTGGAGGGGCATATTCTGGACCCCCTCACCAAACTGCCTGGGTTCAAATCCTAGCTCCATCATTTATTAGCTGTTTGACCTTGAGAAGTCCCTTAAACTCTCTGTAAAAGAGAGATAACAAGAGTTATTTTCTCATAGAGACGTTGTGAGGATTAAGTGAGTTAATACTCGCAAAGTGCTTAGAACAGTACCTGGCATGAGTTAAAAGCTATGCAAGTGCTTATTGTTTTAATTATCTTTTGGCTTGTAATTTCACTTCCAAGAATGTACCCAAAGCACTGGAAAATTGCACTAAAATGTGCATATAAGGATGTTCCTTGCAAAGTTGTTTAGAATAGCCAAAAAATAGAAAACCAAGTAAATGTCCACAGATAGGGATGGAATAAACAGTCTACACAATGAAATGCTAAGCAAGCATTGCAAAGGATGATGTGGATGTCAATTTAGTGACTTGGAAAGACGTTCATGCCATATTTTTGAGAGACCCACTAAAAGACAACATATGTATCATTACCTCATTAATTTTGTTTTCCTGTATGTGGACACATGAATAGAAGACTGGGAGGATGGATACCAAGCAGGTGAGGCTGGCTCTCTCTGGATGGTGGGACTATTAGGTGTTTGTAAACACTTGTTTGCTTATCTGTATTTTCTGATTTGTCTGTAATACCTATGCATTTCCTGTATAATCTGAAAAGTAAAACCTGAGTATAGAACACTACACAGCTTTCTGGTGATTCAAGTGTAGAGAAACCAAGGTCAAGAGCTGTGACGAGTCCGATTTTACCGTATTTGCAGCTAACGAGTTAGCTGACACATTTGCAGGGGTGTAAGCTGGAGACATGAGACTCTGGGGTCAGAGACGAAGGACGGTTTCTTAGTCACAGCAATAGCTAGAGCCTTAGCATTTGTGCTGGTTTCCAGAGCCCAACCCCCGCAGAGGGCTGTGAAGAGGGCCATGTGGCGCTGGAACATAAGGGGTTGTGTCACAGGAGAGGAACTCTGGGCTCAGGACCTGGAATCTTCTGCAATAAGCAGTAAGCGAATCTGCCCCATGCTCTGGAGGGAGGTAGTCTCTATCTTCGAAAGCCGTTTGTCATACCAACATCCTTCAGGAGTCTGGAACGAAGGCGCCTCTCCTCACAAGATGCGCAGACACCTGACAGACCTGGGAGGAATCGTCCTCCAACAACCAGAGCTTCTCAAATGTTAACACATGCATGAGCTACCTGAGGATCTTGTTAAACTACAGGTTCTGATTTAGGAGGTCTGGGGTGGGGCCTGAGACTCGGCCAGCAAGAGAGTTCTAACAAGCTCCAGGTCCAGTTGGTGCTGTTGGTCTCTGGCCCACATTTTGAGCAGCGAGGCCTTAGGCACCATCTTCAGCGCCAAGGCATGGGCAGTAGCCTTGCCTGCAGGCTGGAGTGCTGGCCTTGGGGTTTGTAACTGGTGAGGATGGTTGAGTGAGGTGGGACCCTTCCCAATCCCTTCCCAGTGATGGTCAGAGGTGGATGTGTCAATAGTCTCAAAGGCTGGATTTGACCATGAACAGGCACACAGTGTGGCCAGGAGGCCCGAGAGTTTTCCCGTCACCCCAGGGGGCCTCTGGAGCCCAGCTGGTGAGATTTCTGCCTCCCCAGGCCTCTTGTCCCCAGGAAGCTTCTCTGTCAGCCACAGTTCCCAGGAGCAACTCTGTCCGTCCCACGACACCCCCACCCTGCTTCAGCCACAGGCCCTGCGGACAAGCCCCTCGTGCTGTCTTCATCCATCTCTTTCAGTTGTGGTTGAGTTCCAGGAGTGTGTGTGGCTTGGCCCCCACCTGCTCTGGGAGCCTGTCTGAGGCACCTTAGCGTAGTAATAAAGAGCTGCATTTCTGGAACCAGCCAGACCCGCACATGACATCCCAGCTCCTCCCCTTCATCCCTGTGTGACCCTGGGCAAGTCACTTTCCCAATCTGTGCCTGTTTCCTTGTATGTGGATGGTATCACAACACCCTCACACCTCAAATATTGTGGTAGAGATGACATGAAATTATGTACGGTAAGTGCCTAACGCCACGCCTGGACAGGCGAGGAGCTGATTGTTGGAGACTGTTATCCTCAGCATTCTGGCAGCAATTAGCAAGTGCAAACTTAGCAGTTGCTTGATAAACATTTCCTCAAACGACAACTGGAGACCTTAGAGCTTTTCTCTAAGCCTCCATTGTCAAATGGAGATAATAATTCCCACTGCCCAGGGAACATAGTGACTGAGGGACAAGTGAGATAGATGAACTTACAGGCTATAAAATGACCTGGGGGCCTGCCCGGTGGTGCAGAAGTTAAGTGCACACGTTCCACTTCAGTGGCCCAGGGTTCGCCGGTTCGGATCCCGGGTGCAGACATGCCACCACTTGTCAAGCCATGCTGTGGTGGGCGTCCCACATATAAAGTAGAGGAAAATGGGCACAGATGTTAGCTCAGGGCCAGTCTTCCTCAGCAAAAAGAGGAGGATTGGCAGCAGATGTTAGCTCAGGGCTAATCTTCCTCAAAAAAAAAAAAGACCTAAAATCTAATAATTACAAGGTGGGGGGCTAGACACAAAACACATACCACGAAAATATAAATAACTATAAACAGCTCCATGCATAAGCATAACCAGCAGAAACCATTCAGTCTTCTCTAGCACTTAACTCACCCAGTGGCCCCCTCAACCCTATAGGACACAGCATCATTTCTAAAAACAAATTTAAACCTCCTCTGAGCACTGGCAACGGGCGTCTGTGGTGCCCGGATTTTCCTCAAGAGAGGGCTGGGTTTCGGGTTTTCCACTCCTCGGATCAAGAGTGAGGCGGCTTGCTGAAAAGCACAGCTGATGGTGAGGAACAGGCCTTAGCTGTTGCTGAGGAACAAAATTACCCCAGATTTAGTGGCTTAAAACAACTTGATTATCTCACAGTTTCGGTGGGTCAGAAATCTGGGTGTTGGTTGGCTGGGTGCCTCTGGCTTAGGGTCTCTCACAGGCTGTCATCGAGGTGTCACTCAGGGCTTTGGTCACCTCAGGGCTTAACTGGGGGAGACCTGCTTCCAAGCGCACTCATGCGGCTGTTGGGAGGCCTCAGGTCCTCGCTGGCTGTTGGCCAGAGACATCAATTCCCTGCCATACAGGCCTTTCCTCGGGTGGCCCACCACACGTTAGCTGGCTTCCCCCAGAGCAGGAGCCCAGAGAGAGGGAGAGAGAGAAAGAGTGCCTGCCAGATGGAAGCCATAGTCTCTCTCACTGTCTTTTAACTAATAGACTTTAATTTGAGGGCAGTTTTAGGTTTTACAGAAAAATTGAGGGGAAAGTACAGAAATTTCCCATATACCCCCTCAGTACTCCCCCCCATTTCCCCTATTATTAATACCTTGTATTAGTGTGGTACATTTGCTACGACTGGTGGGCTAATATGGATTCATTATTATTAATAAAAGTCCATAGCTTACGTTAGGAGTCAGTGTTGGTGTGAGACGTTCTCCGGGCTTGAACAAATGCTTAACGTCCGCCATTACAGGACCACACAGAAGAGTTTCACGGCCCTGTTCATGCTTCCTCCACCCGTGCTCCACCTGGCCGTCCTTCCCTCCTTCCCCGAACACAGTCTCTTTTCACAACCCCACCTGGAAGTGACATTCCATCGCTTTTGCCACATTCTATTCATTAGCAAGAGTCAACAGTTTCAGCCCATACTCAAGGGGAGGCAGAGATCACTGGGGGACATCCACCACACCAATCCACAGGGAAGTTGTTGCATCCTTGGAATGGAACACCCTTGGAATGGAATGTCCTCCTGCAGCACCCATGGTGGATGTTCACGAGGCTCACACGGGAGCATTCTGTTCCCATGCCTCCAACCGCTGCTGGCGTGGAAGCCCAGCGTCTACTCATGGTGGGAGTGTCTTATAGTGGGCTGATCACGTGGGCACATTCTAGCTATGTGATCAGCCTTAAAAGTAGAAACCCACCCCCAGGCTCTACCAAAATCAGGTGCAAATCATCAACACAATTATTATTATTGAACAGTGCTGACCGCCTGATACTGCTCAAAAACAACACATGGACCCATGGTGACACAACACTGTTCACCTTTAGTTAAAAGATCCCATAGTAGATTCCCGGCCAAGGGTCTACAGTTCTGGAGACAAGCGTGCAGTCAATCCAGGCTAGCTCAGATTAACTCACGCTGGGCAATCCACCCCCAGGACCCTTGGTCCGGGCCTTTAAAACACGAATCTTTCTTCATCTGGAGGGTAATGGACAAACCTCTGTCTACTTGGCATCTCTAGGGAATCACTGTATTCCATACAGGTTTACATAGATTCTAGAACAATCTGTTCAGTATACGTGTCCAGTGGGGTTGCCCCTGCCCGCCCCCCACTTCCCCACCATACCCTGGGTCTGTGTAGCCGTCAAATACTCTATGTCCTTGGCCGCTGTGATTAGTCCAGTGATGGGCTTATGACTTGTGCCAGGCCAGAGACCTTCTCTGGGATTGACAGAGACCCTGGATAGGGACATAGGAGTGACTCTTTTTTTCAAAGAACTATAAGGATATCAGTGGCTATCTTTGCCATCCTGTTATGAGAACCTGCCTGAACATGAAGCTAATATAGGGGAGGCAGAGGCAAGATATGGAGAGAGATACAAATTTAATGACACAGTGTGACCTCCTAGGTCCAGCCATGCCTGAAGCCACAGCCAACCCTGGACTGTTGGCTTTATAATCACTCCCTTTAATCAGTAAGCCAGTTTTCATTGGGTTTTCTATTCCCTGCCCACCTGCTTCCTCTATTTACATCTTAAGCACAGACTCTCATTTGGTTCTAGGCTACAAGTAGGCACTTTCTTGTTTGGCCCAAAGCCCCCACCCCAGAACACCAGACCTTGAGACCCTTGCTTCATTCCTCTTGCTCCAGACCCCTGAACTTTTTGTGCTTTGTTTGAATTATATCTATCTGCCAGCCACTGAAGCCACGTGTCTTTGTGAAGTTCACCCTTTGATGAGGTGACCTCTACACCATCCCCCAGAACAGTCTCTCCAGTGGCTGTGGAGCCACCCCAACCTAAGACAACCTTGCTCAAAACTCTTACAATAGATGGAGTGCTTCCTAGGGGCCAGGTGCCATGCTAAAGCCTTTACATAATTGCTGCATTTGATTCCCACACACTGGGGAGAGATCTGCATCCCTGTTTTCAGATGTGGTGACTAAGGCTCAGAGAGGTTAAGCAATCCGCCTGGGATAATATGGCTAGCATGTGATGGGAAAGAATAAATTCAGCTCCACTGTCAAAGCTCATAATTTTAACCGCTATCCCAGCATAACTCAGGGCAGAAAGATGACCACAGGCCACCCCCACTCCCACTCACCCCCTCATGGAAGATAAGGCAAAGCCACCAAGGCATCCCGAGGCTGGTGAGCCCTCAGCTCCTCCACACATGGCACCCCCAGCCACTATGGTTGATCCAGGGGGCACAGGAGATGCCAGCCTGGCTGCTCCAGCCTGGGCTGTCATTACCTTGAGCCCTGGGGCATTAGGGAAGGTCCTTGGGCTGAGCAGTGGCACCTTTCCCATCTCCCCCCACCACCCAGCCACACCAAAGCCTTGGTCCCCTCTGCTGGATTCCATGGGTGCTCCACAACCTGGGCAGTGGAGGACAGGCCTGGCCTCGGCATGGGGGAGCCACTCCTGACTGCTTCCAGCCCCTGCCAGCCCGACTGCTAACTTCCTCTCCAGGGGAGGAGAGGGCTCTGTCAAAAGTCCCTTCAGTGTATTTTGCCAGGGTACCATGGGCAAAATGTGAACACTCTGTAACCGGCCTTTTAAGGAAGGTGAGAAGAGGGGCTGCTCTCTCAGCTGGGGGCTGGTAGGGACCAAGATGCCTACTTTCGCTTAACTATCAAACAAGCTTTGTATGATGTCTTGTCTTGGTTCTTCTGTGTACCCAGCATATCTTGCCTTCTCTGAAACATGTCAACTCCTTGGAGGAGAGGGGCCTCATCTTAACCTTCCAATCCATCCCTCTCGAGCCCTGCATGGTGTGGTACACAGGTAGCTGATGCCACCCCAGACACCCCCCAACCCTGGACCTTTCAGTCTGCATCTTTGTGCCTGAGGGCGAATTCCGTCCCCCACTGAGGTGGGCCTCTAAGCCCACAAATGGCAGGCTGAAAATGCCAGAAAATCAACACCTTCCCAGGCCAGCTCCAAGCCAATGCCTCTGGGGAGTATAAATACCCCAGCTCCCTCCCCTTCAGGTGGGATAGTTCTGACAGGGGTTCCCTGTGGGATTAAGCCCCAGTTGCCCAGGATGGAAGCAGGCTTAACAGTGTCCCCTGGATTAGCTGGCTCCCCTTTCCTATATCCCCTCCATTGATCTTTCCTTCATCTCCCAAATAATCTACTTGCTTGTGAAGCCTTGTTTCAGGGTCTGCTTCCGGGAGAACCCAAACTGAGACAATACACAGCCCTCACTCACCAAATATTTGCAGAAGAGAGGAATATTAATTTAGGACAAATGGTACAGTAGGGCATTTTTAATGTTCCAGAATTTTGCTTAAAATGCCATCTTGGGCAATTAGGGGAGGACTACATTTATAAGAGAAGCAGTATTCCTTTTGAGACTTTTCATGATAACTTCCCAGCAATGAAGTTCCAGAACTCACTTATTTTAAAGGCTACATGAGGGCAGGGAGTATATTGTATTTTAAAAAAAAAAATTTTTTTAAAGTCTCCAGGATACTTGGGGCATTTTCCTTGGGCCTACAGAAGTTTGTGTGAGGAGTTTTACACATAAAATCAGTTTAAGATTTAGAATTGACATAACGTACACACTTTGTCTTTTTTGCGGGGGCAGACTATAGACATCTAACTATGATGAGAAATTAAATAACAAAGAGATGGCCGCTTATCTGAGACAAAGGAAACTCTGAAAAGAATTTCGTTCATTAAACTGCTTACGTTCTTAAGGAACTGTGGCTCTCCTGGGCAGTGAAGGCATCTTGTTGAAAGGAGAGGTTGACCACCCACAGACCAGATATCTGCTTCCCTCGGATGTAGGTCTGATTTCCGTTTATTATTCTTCTTTTTAACATAAACTTGTGGTCAGGATAAGCGATAAGCTCGCCAGTGTCATGGGTGGATTTTCGCCCGGGGCAGAGTCTAATCAGAGTCTAGAAGCTTTGGAGTAAGGCTTCCTTCAAAGCAGTGATGAGGGCCCTTGGCTTTTAAGGAGGGCTGCCTGCTGCTCGTGCTGCTGTCTTTGTCTGAGAGGTAGGGTAAGTTCTCGGGGGTCTCGTCAGCACAGGGCTCAGAGGGGAAGCCCTTGAGGGCCAAATTCCAGTACCGCCTCCTGCGGTTCAGCTTATATACACGAATCCTTTCTCTCTCTGCCTCCGGGTCAGCGAGGATCCCATCCCAACGCAGACTCTCGTTGATCTGCTTGGAGAGGTTCTCCTCTATCTCGGCAAAGTGGGAGAGACTTACAGTGGAGGAGTAAGAAGGGATGAGCCTGTTTTCATCTTTGTCCTGTCTGTGCTCTTGCCTTGGGTCGTGATCTTTGCTGGGACTTAAGATGCCATGAAAGGATGAAGACAGCTGCTGAGTCTTCAGGCCTCGACTCTGATGTTTGTCTGCTGAGCAGATGAGCAGCGTTAGCATTTGTGGTCACGCCTGCCCTTAGCCCGCTCTGGGATGATGCCCAAAATCACCCAAAATGTAAGGAGGGTGGAGGCCCCTCCTTACCTAGGGCTCAGGGAGCCAAGCCCACCAACCTCGCCCACACCCACCAGCCATATGCTTTTGCCAGGTCATTTCGGGGAGGGAGGAACCATTTGCTGAGTGCGTACCAAGAGCCAGGTCCTCTGCATAAAGGCGGTCAGCTCCATTTTCTAGGTGAGGAAACAGACTCCAAAAGTAGCTTGCTGATGTCACACAGCAGGTGACAGAGCCAGGAGCTAAATGTAGGCCTGACTCCCAGTGCTCTGTTCTTTCCACTATGCCACGCTGCCCCCCACCTCACCTCTTCACATGCTCACCAAGGTCCTCGCCTCCAGTTCTAGGAGTCTATGACTCCACTCCTAATCTAGACACTTTATCACGGAAGAAATGGAGAACAACAGGAATGCTTCCTAACTCCGACTGTGGAAAGCAATATGAAGCCAAGCCAGGAAATACTTCTGCTGTGTGGCTTGTAGTGACTTTTTTTTTAATATTAATAGAATTTGTGAATTATATAACCTGCACATAAAATACTACAAGTTGTGGTTCTTTCATCAGTTCATCCTTCTATCTTTCAAGAGAGAGAAATGCCCCTGTCCCCCTCAAAAAAGAAGAAAAAATCCTCTGTTGGTGTTTTTATGCCTTTCTGCTCCCTGAAATCTATTTGGTGTCCCCTGCTGACAGTATGAGGTACATGCCACTGTAATTTCTAGAGTCAGAAGCTAAGCCAAAAAGACTATAAATTTCCTAATTTGGTGTTGTAGACACACATAGGGTTGTTTTTTGTTTTTGTTTTTGTTTTCTGCTTTATCTTCCCAAACCCCCCCTGTACACAGTTGTATATCTTAGTTGCAGGTCCTTCTAGTTGTGGGATGTGGGATGCCGCCTCAACGTGGCCTGACAAGTGGTGCCATGTCCGTGCCCAGGATCCGAACCCTGGGCCGCCGCAGTGGAGTGCACGAACTTAACCACTCAGCCACGGAGCCAGCCCCAGGGTTGTTTTTGTTGTTGTTGTTGTTGTTTTTTACCTAAACTCCAGATTGTTCTCTTGCCTTTTTTTCATGATTCCACCTGAAGAAGTAATTATGATCTCCCATTGCTTCCTTGCCCAAACTAGAAGGTTGACATGGGAGAGGCTGCCACTCCTTCTGTCTCCAGATTGCCAGTGGTGCCAACTCTGCACAAAAAGGGCCAAGGCCCAGAAATTTGAACTCAGAAGTAGCCATGCTAGAGGTCAGGACTGCTGTTCCAGGACCACCTCCCTGACAGCCAAAGCCCCAGAGGGGGACCACACAGGTGACAGTGGAGACAGTACCCACGGGCAGGTGCATTCCATGTCACTGATGCACTGTCTCTCCATAAAGTGGGTGCTCAGTGCCTTTGTCATAAATCGGCAGGTTCTACAAGAGGAGCATGGTGAAATGTAGGCACTCTGTGGGTTTGTGGGTGGTTGGTGTGTGTCTGTAAAGTGTCCATGAGAGAGACTGGAGTGAGAACCTGCGTGCGTATGGTTGTATGTGTACAGGAGCTGTCTGGGACCGGTCTATGCATGTGAGTGTGTAACTGAGTATCTGCATGTGTGTGCAGACTGTGAATGTGCGTGCCTGACAGCGTGTCTGTGCTCTGGTTTTATCTGGTGGTTATACGGATGTAGGGGGTGTTGCTGAGATTAAAGAAGATGCAGCAGTGACTGGTGTGGGTGCAGTCCAAGTCTGGCGTTGGTGGATGGGGGGGGGAGGATTTCTGTGCAGGGAGGGACATGTGACATGTATTTACTGGGTATCTACACAGCATCCGCAGGCAGGTACACGGAAGGCAGGAGGATGCAAGGAGGGTCTCTACGCAGAAGGGCAGGAGTCTGTACTTCTGTGTGTGTGTCTGTCATGTAGTGTCTTGACATCTTTGGATTTGGGACAGTCTCTCTGTGAGGATGAGGGGATCTCTGTAGGAGGACATGAGATTTCTGTGGGGAAAGTCCGGATGTTTAGAACTGCGAGTTTTGGCTGAAGGATTAGGAAGTTGAATGGGTGTCTGTGTAAAGCTAAGAGTCGCCGCGTGGGGCTGGGAGTCTCTGTGGGGACAATACTGGGTATCTGTGGGGGTCTCTGGGTGGGGTGCGGGTCTCCATGAACGTTGAATTCTCCACGCAGGATTTGGGGTCTCTATGGACATGGACCGTCTCTATGGGTAGAGCTGGGGCATCACTGTGCAGCGATCAGGAGTATGTGTGGGGAGCGGGAGGCGCTCTGTTCGGGACTGGCGAGTTTCTGTTTCTGGTCCGAAGTGGTCCCCAAGTAGATGTGGCCTCTGTGAGAGGTGGGGAGGGTGTCCTCGGAGAAGAACTCAGGTACGGGAGCCGAGGCTGCCTCGCTAGCTGCTCCTCTTACCGTGCCCCTTGGGCGACCCCTTGGTCTTTTTCTTCTTCTTCTTCTTCACCTTCCGTGTGGTCGGTTCTGAGGCGCTGCCCGCGATCGGGGGCAGTCTGGATCCCTTCGAGCCCGCAGCGCTGCCCTCTCGCTCCTCCTCGTCCTCGTCGCCCTCTTCGCCGTACCCCGACGCCCCTGCCCCACCCAGGCGGTCCATCCGCCCGCGGGGCCGCCACCTGCACCCGGAGCAACCCAAGACCCGCTGCCGCTGAGCCAGCGGCTCCGGGCCCCGAGTGCCTGGAGAGCCACGCCTCTCCATGGCGACCGCAGACGCCGCGCCTGCGCAATCAGGCGGCTTCCGCCCAGGTGCGCGCTGTGGACGCAGGTGTGCGCATGCGTGTTTCAGTCTGCTTGAGACCTAGGTGCGGTTGGCAGTGCAAAGGGCTGCTGTGAGTACAGAGATCCTAAATGCTTGGGCTGACACGTATCTCGTCCGCTCCTGTGTCTTTTATTTTATTTATTCATTTTTAAAGATTTCTTTTTTTCTTTTTTCTCCCCAAAGCCCCCCAGTACATAGTTGCATATTTTTAGTTGTAGGTCCTTCTAGTTGTGGCACGTGGGACGCCGCCTCAGCATGGCTTGATGAGTGGTGCCATGTCCGCGCCCAGGATCCGAACCTCGGAAACCCTGGGCCGCCAAAGCGGAGCGCGCGAACCTAACCACTCGGCCATGGGCCGACCCGTCTATCTTTTAAAATGCTGTTTGTTCTTTCTTACATTTTTATCTCCCAAGTTCCAGGCTCCTACGTCTACCCTGGCCTTTCAAGTGCAACACGTCCAAAACAAACTCACTCCTCCATCGCACTCCGTCTCAGTGGACAAAACAGGTGGACGGGCCAGAAACCTGGCGGCCTTCCTTGCCCCTACTCTGCCTGTGCCCTCACCTGGACTCCGGCTGACCGCTATGTGCGGCACTTGAACTTCTGGACCCTCACCCCACCCTTAAATGGTCTCTCTGCTTCCAAACCCTCCCCACAAATTCTTCATCCACGCAGCTACTAGAATGAACTTTTTAAGACAATTGGGTAATTTCACTCTCTTGCTTAAAACCCCCCAGTGGGTCTCCATGACAATTCATATCAAGACTGAACTTCAGTGTGGCTTAGAAGGCCTGGTATGATCTGTCACCTGCTTTTCTTTCCAGATTTCTCCACTACAGATTGTATTTTCCAGAAATGGCTGCAATCACATCTCTCATCCTACATGCTCTTCTAGAATCTTGCCACTCCCACATCAAGAGACAGAGGCTAATTCCACTCCCTTTCAATCTGGGTGGGTTGGTTGACTCATTTGTAACCAGTAGTGTGTGGTGAGAGTGACACCGTGACTTCTTAGGCTAGGTCATAAAAGGTAGTGCAGATTCACCTTGTTAGCTGAAGACTTGCTCCTGGAGACCTGAGCCTCCTAAGGAAAAGTCTGAGTCCTCTGAGGCTGCCTTGCTTCAAGGAATCCCACACTAGACCACATGGAGAGACTCAGACTGTGTGAAGGGGGAGAGAGAAATGCCCCCCCTGCTCCCGCCCTCGCTTTTCCACATCCTGACTGCAACAGCAGGAATGACCCCCGGGCCAGCCCCACCCTGCCAAACCCTTCCCAAATTCTTGACCAAAAGAAACTGTGAGTGATAATAAAATGATCGTAATTCTTTAAGTTACTAAGTTGTGGGGTGATAGTTATACAGCAAGAGATAACTGGAACATCAGTTTTTTATTTTAGCCATTCTAGTGTGTGTGAAGTTGTATTTCCCTGTGGTTTCTTTTTTCTTTTTTCTTTTTTTGAGGAAGATTAGCCCTGAGCTAATTGCTGCCAATCCTCCTCTTTTTGCTGAGGAAGACTGGCCCTGAGCTAACATCCATGCCCATCTTCCTCTACTTTATATGTGGCTTACCAAGCGGTGCCATGTCCGCACCCAGGATCCAAACCGGCAAACCCTAGGCCACCGAAGCAGAACATACAAACTTAACCGCTGTGCCAGCAGGCCGGCCCCTTCCCTGTGGTTTTAAGTGCCTTTTCCCTGATGACTAATGATGTCGAGCACTTTTTAAAAATTTTTATTTTTACTTATTTTTATTGGGGTCATAATATTTTTAATGTTATTAATAATAATAGTGACTTAATATTGAGATCATAATAGTTTATAACACTGTGAAATTTCAGTTGAACATTTTTTTTTGAGGAAGATTGTCCCTGAGCTAAAATCTGTGCCAGTCTTCCTCTATTTTGTATGAGGGACACCACCACAGCATGGCTTGATGAGCTGTGTGTAGGTCTGAACCCAGGATCTGAACCTGTGAACCCTGGGCCATCGAAGCAGAGCACACAAACTTAACCACTATGCCACCAGGCTGGCTGCTGTTCATTATTATTTGTCAGTCACCATGTAAATGCTTCCCTTTACCCCTTATGCCCACGCCCTAACCCCCTTCCCCTCTGGTAGCCACTAGTCTTTCTTTGTCCATGTATTTGTTTATCTTCCACATATGAGTGAAATCATATGGTTTTTGTCTTTCTCTGTCTGACTTATTTTGCTTAACATAATAGCTTCAAGGTCCATCCATCTTATTGCAAATGGTACAATTTTGTCTTTTTTAATGGCTGAGTAGTATTCCATTGTATATATGTGTATATATATATATACACCACATCTTTATCCATTCATCAGTCAATGGGCACTTCGGTTGCTCCCATGTCTTGGCTATTGTGAATAATGCTACGATGGAAATAGGGGTACATAAGTCTCTTTGAATTGTTGATTTCAAGTTCTTGGGATAAATACCTAGTAGTGGGATAGCTGGGTCATATGGTGTTTCCATTTTTAATTTTTTGAGAAATCTCCCTACTGTTTAGTATGGAGATTTAATATGAAGATCACATGATTAGTGATGTTGAACATCTTTTCATGTGCCTGTTGGCCATCTGTATGTCTTCTTTGGAAAAATGTCTGTTCAGATCCTCTGCCCATTTTTTGATTGGGTTGTTTGTTTTTGTTGTTGTTGAGTTGTGTCAGTTCTTTATATATTTTGGAGATTAACCTCTTGTTGGATATGTGATTTGCAAATATTTTCTCCAAGTTGGTGGGTCGTCTTTTCATTTTGTTCCTGGTTTCCTTTGCCTTGCAGAAGCCCATTAGTCTGATGCTGTCCCATTTCTTTATTTTTTCTTTTGTTTCCCTTGCCTGAGTAGACATGATATTGGAAAAGATGCTGCTAAGACCAATGTCAAAGAGTGTACTGCCTATATTTTCTTCTATGAATTTTATCTTTTCATGTCTTACCATTAAGTCTTCAATCAATTTTGAGTTCGTTTTTGTGTATAGCGAAAGATAATGGTCTACTTTCATTCTTTGGCATGTGGCTGTCTAATTTCCCCGACACCATTTATTGAAGAGACTTTCCTTCCTCCACCATATGTTCTTAGCTCCTCTGTTGAAGATTAGCTGTCCGTAGATGTGTGGTTTTATTTCTGTTCCATTGATCTGTGTGTCTGTTTTTGTACCAGTACCATGCTGTTTTGGTTACTATAGGTTTGTAGATTTCGAAGTCAGGGATTGTGATACCTCCAGCTTTGTTCTTTTTTCTCAGGATGCTTTAGCTATTCAGGGTCTTTTGTTGCCATATGAATTTTAGGATTCTTTTTTCCATTTCCGTGAAGAATGTCATTGGGATTCTGATTGGGATTGCATGGAATCTGTAGATTGCTTTGGGTAATATGGACATTTTAACTATGTTTATTCTTCCAATCCATGTGCATGGAATGTCTTTCCATTTCTTTATGTAATTGTCGATTTCTTTCAGTATTGTCTTATAGTTTTCATTGTATAGATCTTTCACCTCGTTGGTTAAATTTATTCCTAGATACTTTATTCTTTTTGTTGTGATTGTAAATGGGGTTGTATTCTTGAGTTTTCTTTCTGTTAGCTTGTTATTAGAGTATAGAAATGCAACTGACTTTTGTAAGTTGATTTTGTACCCTGCAACTTTGCTGTAGTTGTTGATTATTTCTAATAGTTTTCTGATGGATTCTTTAGAGTTTTCTATATATAAAATCATGTAGTCTGCAAATAGTGAGAGTTTCCCTTCTTCATCGCCAATTTGGATACCTTTTATTTCTTTTTCTCACCTAATTGCTCTGGTCAAAACCTCCAGTACTATGTTGAATAAGAGTGGAGAGAGTGGGCACCCTTGTCTTGTTCCTGTTCTCAGGGGGATGATGTTCAGTTTTTCCCCTTTGAGTATGATGCTGGCTGTGGGCTTGTCATATATGGCCTTTATTATGTTGAGGTACTTTCCTTCTATACCCATTTTATTGAGGATTTTTGTCATAAATGGATGTTGGATCTTTTTTTTTTCCTTTTTTTCCCCTAAGCCCCCCAGTACGTAGTTGTATATTCTTCGTTGTGGGTCCTTCTAGTTGTGGCATGTGGAACACTGCCTCAGCATGGTTTGATGAGCAGTGCCATGTCTGCGTCCAGGATTTGAGCCAACGAAACACTGGGCCGCCTGCAGCGGAGCGTGCGAACTTAACCACTCGGCCACGGGGCCAGCCCCTGGATGTTGGAGCTTGTCAGATGCTTTCTCTGCGTCTATTGAAATGATCATGTGGTTTTTATTCCTCTTTTTGTTAATGTTCTGTATCATGTTGATTGATTTGCAGATGTTGAACCATCCCTGCATCCCTGGTATAAATCCCACTTGATTGCAATGTATGATCCTTTTAATGTATTGCTGTATTCAGTTTGCCAATATTTTGTTCAGGGTTTTTGCATCTGTGTTCATCAGCGATATTGGCCTGTAATTTTCCTTCTTTGTGTTGTCCTTGTTTGGCTTTGGGATCAGGGTGATGTTGGCCTCATAAAATGTGTTAGGAAGTGTTCCATCTTCTTCAATTTTTTTGGAATGGTTGGGGAAAGATACATATAAATCTTCTTTGAATGTTTGGTAGAATTCTTCAGAGAAGCCATCTGGCCGTGGATTTTTATTTTTGGGGAGGTTTTTGATTGCTGTTTCAATCTCTTTACTTGTGATTGGTCTATTCAGATTCTCTATTTCTTCTTGGTCCAATTTTGGGAGGTTGTTTGAGTCTAAGATTTTATCCATTTCTTCTAGGTTGTCCAATTTGTTGGCATATAGTTTTTTTTTTAAGGTTTTATTTTTCCTTTTTCTCCCCAAAGCCCCCCAGTACATAGTTGTATATTTTTAGTTGTAGGTCCTTCTAGTTGTGGCATGTGGGATGCCACCTCAGCATAGCTTGATGAGTGGTGCCATGTCCGTGCCCAGGACCCGAACCGGTGAAACCCTGGGCTGCCAAAGCGGAGCACGCAAACTCAACCACTTGGCCACCGGGCATATAGTTTTTCATACTATAATCCTTTGTACTTCTGTGGCATCCATTGTAATGTCTCCTCTTTCATTTCTAATTTTATTAATTTGAGCCTTCTCTCTTTTTTTTCTTAGTCTGGCTAAGAGTTTGTCAATTTTGTTTATCTTCTCAAAGAACCAGCTCTTAGTTTCATTGATCCCTTTTTACTGTTTTTTTTTTTTTTTTGGTCTCAATTTCATTACTTCTGCTCTAATTTTTATTATTTCCCTCCTTCTGCTGACTTTGGGCTTTGTTTGTTCGTCTTTTTCTAGTTCTGTTAGGTGTAGTTTAAGATTGTTTATTTAATATTTTTCTTCTTTGTTAAGGTGGGCCTGTGTTCCTAGGAATTTGCCTCTTAGGACCGCTTTCGCTGCATCCTTTGTGAGTTAGTATGGTGTATCTTCTTTTCTTTTTTTTCTTTTTTTGAGAAAGATCAGCCCTGAGCTAACATCTGCTGCCAATCCTCCTCTTTTTGCTGAGGAAGACTGGCCCTGAGCTAACATCCATGCCAATCTTCCTCTACTTTATATGTGGGACACCTACCACAGCATGACTTGCCAAGCGGTGCCATGTCCGCACCTGGGATCCGAACTGGCAAACCCTGGGCCACCGAAGCAGAGCATGTACACTTAATCGCTGCGCCACTGGGCCAGCCCCTAGTATGGTATATTTTCATTTTCGTTCGTCTCCAGGTATTTTTTGATTTCTCCTTTAATTTCTTCAATGATCCATTGGTTGTTCAGTGGCATGTTGTTTAGTCACCACATATTTGTCACTTTCCCAGCTTTTTTCTTGTAGTTGATTTCTAGTTTCATAGCATTATGGTCGGAAAAGATGCTTGATATGATTTCAATCTTCTTAAATTTATTGAGGCTTGCCTTGTTTCCAAACATATGGTCTGTCTTTGAGAATGTTCCACGTGCACTTGAGAAGAATGTGTATTCTGCTGTTTTTGGTATATATATTCTATCTATCTATCTATCTATCTATCTATCTATCTATCTATCTGTTTTGCTATATATATCTATTAAGTCCATCTGGTCTAGTTTTTCATTTAATTCCACTATTTCCTTGTTGACTTTCTGTCTGTATGATCTATCCATTGATGAAAGTGGGGTGTTAAGGTCCCCTACTATTATTGTGTTGCTGTTAATATCTCCTTTTAGGTTTGTTAATAGTTGCTTTATGTACTTTGGTGCTCCTGTGTTAGGTGCATAGATATTTATAAGTGTTATGTCCCTTGGTGGCAAGTCCCTTTTATCATTATAGACTGCCCCTGTTTGTCTCTCATTGTCTTTTTTATCTTGAAGTCTGCTTTGTCTGATATAAGCATGGCAACACCTGCTTTCTTTTGTTTGCCATTATTTTGGAGTATTGTTTTCCATCCCTTCACTCTGAGCCTGTGTTTGTCTAAAAATATGAAATGCTTCACGAATTTGCATGTCATCCTTGCACAGGGGCCATGCTAATCTTCTCTGTATCATTCCAATTTTAGTATATGTTCTGCTGAAGTGAGCACTCTTGAGCACTTTTTACACTGCTTATGGGTCATTTATATATCTTACTTTGTAGCGTGTCAAAGTTTTTTCCTATTTTGTAGTTGGAATATTTACTTTTTTTTTTTTTTTTTTTTTTTGCGGAGGAAGATTCACCCTGAGCTAACATTCATTGGCAGTCTTCCTCTTTTTTTTTTCTATGTGAACTGCTGCCATAGCATGGACAGTAACAGATGAGTGGTGTAGGTCCATGCTCAGGAGCTGAATGTGGGTCGCTAAAGTGGAGCATGCTGATCTTAACCACTAGGCCACTGGGGCTAGCCCAGAATATTTATATTCTCATTGATCATTTGTAAGAGCTCTTTACATGTCTCGGATATAAATCATTTCTCAGATATGTGGCTGCAAAGATTTTTTTTCCAGGTCTGCAGCTTGTCAATTCTTTTTCTTAATGGTGTCTTTTGCTAAGCAGAAATTTTAAATTATGATAAAGCCATTTTATCAATTTTTTAATTTGTGTATCCTGCCCAAGGATCTTTACCTACTTCGACATCACAAATGTAGACTTCTGTTTTCTTCAAGGAGCTTTATGATTCTGGGGTTTAAGGTTAGGTCCATGATCCATCTCAAATTAATTTTGTGAATAAAGTCAGATAGGGGTCAAGATTCATTTTTTCCCAAATGGATCTCCAGTTGTTCCAGCAGTTTTCATTGAAAAAACGTTCCTTCCCCCATCGACTTGACTTGGCACTTTTGTAGGAAATCAATAAGCTGTGTATGTGTGACTCTATTGGTGGACTCCGTTCTGTTCCATCTATCTATCTATCTGTCTCTCCTTACGCCCACACCACACCGTCCTGAGTATCGCAGCTTCATAGTAAGTCTTGATATCAGGTAGTGCAAGTCTTCCAACTTTGCTCATTTTGAAGATTGTTTTGACTATTCTAGAGCCTTTGCTTTTCCATATTCGTTTTCAAATCATCTTGTCTATTTTTCCAAAATAGCCTGCTGGGATTTTGATCTGTAAGGTTTGGCCCTCTTATCCTCAGTAATGAGAGTTGGTAGTGTTGATCCACACAGGTCTGTGTGGACACCCTGCTCTGTAAAGGACCCTTCTGTTGTTCAGTCCTCTCGTCCACTGGCAAGCTCTCTAATGTGTCCAGCACAGCTCTGCATATAGCAAGTGCCCCTTGCCTGTCTGCTTTTGTCCCTAGGAGCTAAGTGAAATGGAAGTGACAGAGGTCCTTTGCACAAATGACCACCTGCCAGTGGAGATGTCTGGGGTTTGTTTTTCAGGTGCCCTCCTCTACTCACCCTGGTGCTCGCAGACAGGTGCTTGCAAAGGCTGGCTGCTCTTCCTTTCCAAGAAAGGCTGGCTTCTCTTCCCTCTCAGCCGGCCCTCCTTGTCTGGATGCTGATCTGGCAGGAGGCAGCTTGACCATTTCTCTTCCCGATTTTAGTGCAGGTTGCATCAAGGTTATGTTGAGCCAGCCAGTCAGCTTTGAAAGAAAAAACTCACATCCAGCAAAGGAATAAGTTTTTTGAGTATGTCGACGAAAATAATCCATAACCAATCTATAAATGAAAATTTGGGAGAGTTTATTCTGAGCTAAAATGTGAGGACCATGGCCTGGGGCCTTTCTTCACGAAGGAAGAAAGGGCACCAAAGAAGTGGGGTGTACAGAGTGGTTATATACCCCCAAAGAGGATGTTTCACATATGATTGAAATGTCCCTTTTTATAATAGTTGCGAGACTGCTTTGTCAGCACAGCGATTGATGGACACAGCAGGTAGGTCTGCTGTCTTGGTGGACACAGCAGGGTGGCCTGTCTGTTGTCTCGAGCTGGGTGGTCACAGGTGAGCTGGGTGGTCAAAGGTGAGCACAGCGATCAGTTCCTAGCCTAAGGAAAGATGCTTATCCTTAAGGAAATGCCAATGTGTGTGTGTGGGGAAGTTGCACCTTTATCTTAAGGCCATTTGTTCTTGCTGTGGTCAATGTTTAAAGCAGATATACAATGCATGCTCAATGGCCACAACAGGCCCTTTTGGAAAAAAACAAAGTCAGGCCGAATTAGCTTTACACCAAATGGCTTCCTCATATACTCCAATAGATCCTACTGCTTGCCGTTTCTATTTGTCAGATAACCGTAAAAATCCCTTGCAAGTAGAGACATGGGGCAGGTATGTCCTTATTTGATAGATGAGGAAACAGACGGAGATGCAAAGTGACTTGCTCAACCTGTCAATGCTAGTTAGCCGCCCAGTTGGACCTGGAGCCCGCCTTCCCAGCCCTACATGTCTTGCAGGACAGCAGTACACTCTACCGTGATGTTCCTTGGCCGACAGAAGAGATGACAGTATTTTCATTATTTCTTCCAGCTTCCTTGTTTGTTCTTTCTCCTTGTGGTCTCAGTGGCTGTTAGTGTTACGAGAAGGTACAGCTGTGTTTTCTCTCTCTATGAGGATCAAGTTTCCCCCTCGGCCGGTGCTGATGTGGGCACACCTTGGGTAGAACTGGCAGTTCTCTCTCCTCCTGCGGCCTGCTCAGCCTGGGTCCCTCCTGCTGGCTGGGCTGCTGATTCCAGCTCTCTGCTCTGTCTTGCTCACTTTCTCCATGTCGTCAGTTTCTTCCCCAAGGTAGACAGGCTGTGTCCCCTCTTCAGCAGCACCAGCCTTAGACTTGGGCAAGTGGGGTCCCGTCCCTGGGCCTCATGCTTCACACGACCCTGCTCTGACTCTCCCCGAGCCACATCCCTCCCTAAGGGACAGGAAGTCTGTGGAATCAAGAGGTCGTGCCCACCCAGCTCCTGTCTCCCCAACACACACTTCTGGACCACGGTCTGAGCGCCTGGCACCTTGGAATTTCTTGCTCAAGGGGCCCCAGCCTGCTTGTAGGGCCCCCCTGGGCCTCTTTCCTGAGGCCGTTCTCCGAAGTTGCCCTAGGCCAAGGGCGGCATAGATGGAAGCTCCACAGACAGGCTGAGGTGTCCAGACCTGTGTAGTCAGGTGCCTTCTTCATGCAGGTGGAGCTGGGAGTGGGAAGAGGAGTGGGCAGGCCACGGGCTGGGTGCAGAACCCCAAAGAGCCTGAAATTCCACATTTAATTCTAGCCTCCAGATTGATCTGAAGGTCCATTGTCAAGGTAGGAAGATAATACGTATTTTATTTAACAGCGTGTCAGTTTAATTTATAACTTTTAATGTTTAGACATATGGTCCCTAGGCCTGCATTTCCACTCTTGCCCTGGACTATGCAACTGTTAAGAGCAGCCCTGCTCTTTATTTTCCTCCTTTTTTTTTTTTTTTGAGGAAGATTAGCCCTGAGCTAACTACTGCCAGTTCTCCTCTTTTTGCTGAGGGAGACTGGCCCTGAGCTAACATCCATGCCCATCTTCCTCTACTTTATACGTGGGACGCCTACCACAGCATGGCGTGCCAAGCAGTGCCATGTCTGCACCGGTGAACCCCAGACCGCCAAGAAGCAGAACGTGCGAACTTAAGAACTGCGCCACCGGGCTGGTCTCCTATTTTCCTCCTTTCATGATCCACTCCGGCCACTTCCCGATTTTCCCTTTATACCTCCTGGTACTTTTTTTAAAAAGGAAAGGAAAAACCTTACAACCACTTCAATAACTTGTGCTGTATCCATATGGTGGATGACCTGGGAGCTTCTGCAACAGAAGAAGGCAGCTTAACGTGGGCTAATCAGGACGAAGGCCAGGAGACTGTGGTTCGTGGGGAAGCAGCGAAGTGCAGAGCAGGGTGAACGGTTTGTTAACACCTGCTGCCCTCTCCTGCTCTCCCCTCCAGCCCCGCTGGCCTCCTGGCTGTTTCTCCAACATGCCAACACATCTCAGCTGAGGTCTCTGCACTTGCTACCCCCTCCGCCTGGAACATTCTTGCTTTAGATGTCCTGCGTTCATTCTGAAGGGTACCGGAATATACTACCTCAAAATAGGCCTCTTTGGCATCTGGATTATTTTGAGCTAAAAGCCATTGAGAACCAGCAGACACAGGAAAGCTCTATAAACAGGGCGCACATTTTCCTCTTGCAAAGGAAATTTACATTTATAAAGGAAATTTCCATTTGTAGAGCTGTGCCCATCTCCCATACCATGAAGAGGACAACTCTTAATTCAGAGAAGACACCATCTTAAATCTGCAGAACAAAGCTTACTAAACAACCCTGTTTACCATACCTCTCCTGGTCACCTTCCCATAACTTGCCTCCCCTCCCAGAAGCCGGAAACCCCTCTTCATTTACTTAGCCTAGGATGATATATACAGTAAGTTTCAACATCTGATGCCCTCCTTGAGCCACATTTTTTCCTTTGTGAACTCTGGTGTGTATGTAATTAAAACATTTTTTCTCTTGTTTATCTGTCTTTTATCAGTTTGATTCACAGGCCCCAGCCACTGAACCTAGGAGAGTAGAAGGAAAAAGATGTTTCCTCCCCTCAAGTCAAATGTCATCTCAGAGAAGCCTTCCCTGATTACTCCCCCCCACCCCCCGTCCCTTATTGTCCTTTATTTTCCTCCATAGCTCTTATCACCGCTTGACATATACATCTGGCTGTCTGCTTGTGTATCGTCTATCTGTCTCTACTGGAATATAAGCTGGATGTTTTGTCCACTGCTGCACCTCCAGCACCTAAAGCAGTGTTTGGCATAGAACGAGCACTCAATAAACACTAATACCACGTATGTGTACCAAAAGTATATGCCATATTTACATGTGTATGTATAGCCCGGCATAGTGCTAAAAAAATGCACCAAAAAACAGGTAAAGTGGCTGTCTCTTTGGAAGGAGGAGAAAGACATTTTGTTTTCACTGTGTCTTCGTTTACGATGCTTGAATTTGTTACCATGTGCACGTAATACTTATTTTTTAAATGATTTTTTACAAGTCCCATAAATTCATCAATAGGAGTAAGGATTTTAAAAATGTGGTTGAGTCCCATCATGGGATATTATATGGGAATGAAAAACAAACAAACAATGGTCAAATGTGACCACATGGATGAATGACTCAAATACTGAGCAGAAAAAGGAATTTGCAAAAGGATGCAAATGAACAAATCCATAGAGACAGAAGGCAGATTAGTGGTTGCCGGGGGTTGGGGTGGGGGGGACTGGGGGTACTTGCTTCATGGCTGTGGAGTCTTCTTATGAGGTGATGAAAAATTTTTGCAACTAGAGAGAGGTGGTGGTTGTGCAAAATGGTGAATGCACTAAATGCCACTGAATTGTACACTTTAAAATGGTTAATTTATGTTACATCAATTTCACCTCAATAAAAAAAGCATAGAGAATATTACCATTTATCCAAAGTTTAAAACACAAAAAACAGGGGGCTGGCCCCGTGGCCTAGTGGTTGAGTTCGCGTGCTCCGCTGCAGACGGCCCACTGTTTCGTTGGTTCGAATCCTGGGCGCGGACATGGCACTGCTCATCGAGCCACACTGAGGCGGCGTCCCACATGCCACAACTAGAAGGACCCACAATGAAAAATATACAACTATGTACTGGGGGGCTTTCGGGAGAAAAAGGAAAAAAATAAAATCTTTAAAAAAAAACACAAAAAACAGGATTATATATCATGTGAGGATGCACAGGTATGTACTAGAAGTATAAAGGAATGCAGGAGAACCAGAAACGCTAAACTCTAGGTAAGGTTGCCTCTGGAGGTGGGGAGGAGAGCATGACCAGAAACCTTACCCAAGGGGCTTCCCCTGGATTGGAAATGTTTCATTTCTTCCACTGAGCAGTGGGTATCTCACATGCTTTATATTATTCTTTATACTTTTTCGTATGTCTAAATATTTTCTAATAATAATTCAAAACCTCACACAACTCCAGCCTGTACATTTCCTTAGGTTCCTATTACAGCTGAATTGTGTCCCCCGAAATCCCTGTGTTGAAGCCCTGACCCCAGTCCCTCAGAATGTGACCATATTTAGAGACAGGATCTTTGAAGACGTAGTAAGTTAAAATGAGGATGTTAGGGTGGGCCCTAATCCAATGTCCTAATAAGAAGAGATCAGGACACAGACACTCCCAGAGGGACGACCATGTGAGGACACAGAGAAGGCGGCCGTCCACGAGCCAAGGAGCAAGGACTCAGACTTCTGGCCTCCAGAACTGTAGGAAATAAATTTCCGTTGTTTAAGCGCCCCAGTCCGCGGGACCTTGTCATGGCAGCCCGGACACACTCATACAGATCCTGTGTCCTCTACCTGCCCCCCAGGTCCCACAGGCTACGCCTTTACTGCCCTGCTTCCTATTCTCCACCCTATACTGGGCTGACCATGTGTCTTCCTGGTGGGTTTAGCCGCCAGAGCAGACAAGTACTGCACAGCAAAGGATGGGAGAGCGCAGTGATCTGCCATTGGCTGAAGGACTCATCCCCCATCTCCCATTTTTAGCGTTTCTAAAAACCCATCTTTCAGACCTGGGCCCGGACCACACAGGAGCTGGGTTCCAGGGGGAGATATTGACAGTGAGGATGCCAGCGGCTCGGAGAACTCCTTCAGCTGATCAAAGGCCCCTCAGGGAGGAAGCCCAGTGGGGACTCACGTGGGAAGCCGCCTGCCCACCCACCCCACTCCTGGGGGCTATGTCCTGTCCCAGTTACATGGGCTCTGGAAGCAGACTGCTTGGGTTTGAATCCTAGTTCTGCTACTTATTTGCTGTGTTACTTTGGGTACATTACTTCACCTTTCTGTGCCTCAGTTTTCTCATTTTTTAGTCATAATAATAACAGTAGTTACATCCTAGGGTTGTTGAGAGGATTAAGTGAGTTATTATCTGAAAAGCGTTTGCCATGGTTCCTTGTGCATGTGTAGAGCTGTATTTTGTTTTGTTGTGCCTTGCTTTAAACTTTGGACCAAGATCCCTTTCTCTAGACAAAAGGGCCTGGGTGTGGGATCAGTGATGAGATATTCTCATCTCCTGGCTGATCCTGAGGAATGACATTTGTTCCTTGAAAACACGGATTTTTCAGAACATTTTATGCAATTTGCGGAAGCCCCTGAGAGTGACACCTTGTCAGGGCCACGCCTCCAGCCCCCAGCACCAAGGGTATTTTCCTCAGGACTCTGCCTTGACGACACAGTGACCCGGGGAATATTCCAGCCTGGCCCAGAGGTGGCTGCCTGCATATTTCCGGAGTATTCCCCTTCCTGTAACTATGGGAGCATTGAAAGGACACCTGTCACTCACGGGGTAGCCCTGAGCCAACACCCTGGGCAAAGACCTTGGCCTCCCTCAGGCCGACCACAGCCAGGGTGTGAGGAAAGCCCAGGAGGGGACTCTGCTGCTGGAACCCAGGGAGGTGAGACCATGGGCTGAAGAGGGTTCCTGATGAAGGGACTCCTCCCCATCCCTAGACCAGCGGAGGAAACGTGGAGGCTGACGCGGTGTCAGGGTTGCTCCAGCAGCAGGCAGGCAGTGTGCTGGAATGAGTGCGGGGCAGCCCTGGACACTGCTTACACTGGGACCCCGTGCCTAGCACCCAGTAGCTCTGTGACCTCGGTAAGTAAGCTTAGCTGTTCCAAGCCCTGGGTCCCTTACCTGTGAGATGGAGACAACAGTGGTCCCTGTGAGGTAATGCACAGAAAGTGATTCCATGGGGTCTGTGGCTCCACGAATGTAATGATCTGATCCTTGTGTCTGGGCCATTGCTGCTGGTCTCATCATATCGCAAGTCCCAGGAAGCTGGCACCTACCCACTTGCGATTCAGTTTGCATAGCCCTTCCCCACACCATCTGTACGTAAGTGCTGTACAGGGGGGTAAGCTGCAGGCTTTCCTGACTTTAGTTTCCTTTAGACTATTAATTGATTGTATCTACACCTCAGCCCCCAGGCTATTTCCGGAACTCAAAGATCTAAGTTTCTTTCAGTATTAGTTGTCACAGGGCTTATGCTGCCATCTCTATGGGCAGCCTCCTGCCTCTCGAGGGCCTGCCTCCCTAAGCAAGGGGAAATCCTTTTGTGTGACTAGATCCAGGCCTGGTTGGCTGACAGCTGAACAATTGCCCTCATGCTTGCCTTTGTGGGCTGCTATTTAACTCCGACTCCCGGAGGCCTGTCGGTTCTGAGGTGGCGAGGGAGCCCCCAGGCTCTCCAGGAATGTTCCTGGAAGTGATCCGACGCCAGTTCAACTCGGTGAAGGCAGATTTTATCCAGCACTACTGCAGTGTAGGAAAGGACTCCTTTAGTGTAGACCTGAGCTGGGCTCTGATCTGTGTCGAGACGACTTGGCCTGTTGAAGGGAAACCGAGGGAGTAGGGATGGGGAGTGAGTCAGGGTTCAAGCAGAGTCAAGAAAGTGAAAAATTTCAAAAGCAGGTAAGCATCAGTGTCGATGTGATTAGGCCCTCTGTATCTGGTGACTGGCGCTCAGCCGAGTTAGGCTCCTACCCACCCACGGAGACTGACACACAGAGGCCCCATCCTGATGATTATATTTCAAAGGAATGGCTCCCACGTCCTTGAGAAAGACACTCCTGTGTTCTAGGAGACAGACCCCAAAGGCACAGAGAAAGGATTTACAACAGTAAGTTTTTAAAATAAATGCTCTAAGAAAACGGAGGTCAGGAGCTTATCGGCAGGTGTTGGCTGGAACAAATGGTAAATTCTTTTGATGGTCTTGAGCTTTTTCAGCCAGGAACTCAAGGGGGCTGGTCATCACAGGAACACGGTGGCCTTAGGCTGCTGGAAGCCAGGCCAGATTTTTTCCCCAAGTCTCTGTGTGTGACGGGTGGACAAAATCGTTTGTGTGGAGAATTGCAGTTCTTATAGGCCAATGCTGAGGGACCTAACTAAAGTTTAAGAACAGAGTCTGTCGAAACGAAGGTAGAAGTCAATGGGGTCATTCCTGCTGAGGGTGTCAGAGGCTCAAAAATGAGCAATATGTTTGTTCAAATGTTCTACGTGGGGCCAAAAAGAACCAAGGCAAGATGGGGTCAGGCTGGCATCTGTAGAAAGAGAACAGACGTAGAGTATCCGGACTATGGACTTCCAATCCTTTCTGAAAGGGTCAACCTTGGTGCGCATCAGAATCCTTGGGAAAACATATTAAAACATGACTCCAGTCTCCACCTCCAGATTCAATGTCAGGGCCTGTGAATCTGCATATTTAACAAGCCTTCAGGCGCTGCTGACACAAGAGGCCCTGAGGCCACTTATTTGAGAAACTGGTTTAAAGTGTAAACATCATTCCCAAATAGACACACACACAACCAGAAGCCTTCAGCCGGCACCCACAGTAATGATCTCCTGCCCAAGAAACCCCTGTGTCTCATGCCTACTGGGCCCTGCGCCCTGTTGCTATTTACTTTTTCATGGGCCAATTATCTCTAAGTTGCAACCTTGCAGCCTTCCCTGTCTAGATGATCATTACCCAGCTGACTCTGCAAAACCCAGACCTTCACCTTGGCCCGCAGGTAACTCCAAGGCTTCCCCAGTGTGCCAGGTGACCAAGGCCACCTTATCTCTGCCCATCTCCCTTCCTGGGCATGGATTCTAGGAGCTCTCTTTGAAGCTGTGGTCCCAAGTTGTGGCCCCAAGCTCTGGGGACTAAGCAGGCAAGAATATTTGATGGGATAGGAGGTCTGACTTCCCTTGGCCTGCTGTGGTTTATTAATGATAAAGAGCATTGGGTCCAGTGGCAAAGTGCATGCGTAGCCCCCAGATCTTGGTTTCTAACACCACTCCCCAATAAAAGGAAGCAGGGCTCTTGGAGAAATGGCTGATTCTAGGACTGGGGCAGGAAATATACAAAATGAGTCTCGAGAATCTTGTAGTGCCAGAAAGTAAGGAAGTGCCCCCGACCCCTGACAACAAGACCCAAAAAAGTCCACATTGATAGGGAAATGTCAGAGGGGCACAGGAGCCAACTGAAAGCGTTCCTAATAGTCAAAGCTGGGACAATTTGAGCAAAAAAATAAACAAAGCAGTATTGGATTATAACCCAAAGTATAAAATAAATATTCATGAGTCCATACTGAGATAAATAAATGATTGAATAAGTTAATAAATGGAGGATAAAAGAAAACACTCTGTTTCCTTGACTCTCAATATTAGTTCTGTCACCAGATGTGTCACATTGCTAGAATACCATTTAGTCATTAGTAATTAGTCCAGTCTGTCATCATATCGTATGAAAATGGCTCCCACGGCAAGGTCACTCAAGTTTGCAGGTTTTCACTCAGGCTTGTGAGCTTCCGAAAGCAGGAGCGGTCCCAGCAATATGTGGCTTCGCCCCTTCAAGCATCTGGTATAACTGATCTAAGAGATACTATCATCTCTTGCCCTGAGCCTCTCTCGAGGTGTTAATGTAATAGCGGATTTCCCACGTTACCTAACCCATTTATTCCTTCCCTTGCCCTCAGCAACTATTCCTCCTTCTCTCCATTTATACTCACACTTTTCCACCTTTGGAAGGGATGTAGTTTCAGCCACGCTGCTGGTCCGGGTTGCAGGCAGAGATACTGGTCCAGCAAGTCCCTCCCCCGCAGTGCACTCCCGTCACATGGGGTAAAGTTACACAGGCGCAGAACGAGCGAGCGGGGCATTTTTACCACCAGGCAATATGGCCTCATTCATGGTTAACCCCAGTTTAGCCTGACGGGGTGAAGGCAAACCACCCCATCTGGCCCTCAGGGATTCTGACAGAAGGTTTAAAAACGCAGTTACAGTTTCTTGTTTAGGCATCATCCCTGCTTCCAGCACGTGCGGTTGTAGCCCTGCTCCTGTGACCACTTCTTCCATCGGAGTGGAGGCCTTTCAAACGGGATGTGACCGTTCTCCTTGGAACTGCTAGTCACGCACCAAGCAGTTCTTGGCCGGTCTGTCTGGAGCTGTTTATAGGGCACCGTACAAGTGACGATGGAATCCTCATGCGGTTCAGAGTCGTCCTAGGGGACGAGAGGCTTCCTGCCCACAAGGATGTCCTCCTCGCATTGTCCAGGCAGCACGGTGCTGCGTAAATCATTTCTGTTTTATGATGGAACACTTCTGGGCACTGCGATCCCCATTAGTGTTTCTCTGACACCACCCAAGACATCATGGGTATTTCAGGTCTCAAGATTACTTTTTGTCCTTTAGCCATAGTGGCAGTTGCAATTAATGCCCAATAGCAAGCTAGTAAATGCCCCTGAAATGGAGTCTCTTATCCCAAGCTCCAGTAGTCATTGCCGGGAGGCGCTCACAGGGTCTTGCTGTAAGCTGCAGTCTACACTCCACACAGGGCCATTGCACAGAGACTACGTCCCCAGCACCCTCCAGCTTCTGTTCTGACTGCGGGGCTCCAGCAATCTGACTGATTCCCATTTAACATGTCCAGCGAATATTGCTTGAAGGGTGGATTTGCTCGCCTTCTGTTTTACAATACCCGGTAGGAGAAACGTTGCCCAGTCAGACACAATGTCCATCCTCATAATTCAGTCAGATAAAAGAGACACAACCACTTTCTGTAAAGCCTGTTCAAACATTCCAATTCCCCTAAAATTGTTTTTTTTCTAAAGATTGGCACCTGAGCTAACAACTGTTGCCAATCTTCTTTTTTTTTTTCTTCTGCTTTTTCCTCCCCAAATCCCCCCAGTACACAGTTGTATATTTTTTAGTTGTGGGTCCTTCTAGTTGTGGCATGTGGGACGTTGCCTCAGCGTGGCCTGATGAGTGGTGCCATGTCTGCGCCCAGGAACCGAACCAGCAAAACCCTGGGCCGCTGAAGCAGAGCACCCAAAGTTAACCACTCGGCCACGGGGCTGGCCTCCATCCTAAAAATTTTACCTTAATTCCATCAACCCGCACATTTCTGACTTTAGCCTCCACTAGGGCTTCATCAGCAGGTTTTGGTTTTACGATACTAGAGAGAGGGAGTGTTCCCCAGCCGGACATAAGATGCATTCCTATAAAACATTCAGGGAAAGGAGGCACAGCTTCTTTACATGAAGCCCGTTTAACCTTCCCTCCGTTCATCATCCTATCCACCCTCCCATTTTTAGGTCCTCTCAGACTAATTGCAGCCCCCATACAGCCTTTACCAATGGGATTTAGAACCACAGTTTGTGGGGCTCCCATGTAAAGGAGTCCCAGAAACTTCTCTTCTCCACCCCATGACCATTTTACCCCTAATGTGCAAAAATCTTCGGGGCCCTACTGATGGGACAGGTCACCCTGGCCCTTTTGTCGATTTTTTTTTTTTGAGGAAGATTAGCCCTGAGCTAAACTACCACCAATCCTCCTCTTTTTGCTGAGGAAGGCTGGCCCCGAACTAACATCCGTACCCATCTTCCTCCACTTTATATGTGGGATGCCTGCCACAGCATGGCTTGATGAGCGGTGCCATGTCTGCACCAGGGATCCAAACCGGCGAACCCTGGGCCGCCGAAGCGGAACGTGCACACTTAACCACTGTGCCACCGGGCTGGTCCCCTGTTGATCTTTACCTTGATTAATCTAGCTAACCACTGCCCCAAGGCTTTGCTGGTCAGGTTTCTTGTTATAATCTCTGTCTTCTGGCTTTTTAAATTTCTCCAAACTGGGGTTAGTAGAGTAGACCTGTTTGGAGCTTCTTAAATTTGGGGGATCAGCAGAGAGTCCCTTTGGCCCACCCAGCATTTGGCAGGGCTGTGTTAAGACCTTTGTTTTAAGTCTATCAATGTCCGTTTTATTCATCCCATTTCTTAATAACCGACTGAAGATTTCCACCTGCTGGGACGAGTCCTGTGACTCTCCTCTTTCTGTTTCCTCTTTGTTTTACTTCTATCAATGTTTGCTTTATTCACTTTCTTTTTTTCTTTCTTTCTTTCTTTTTTTTTTTTTGGTGAGGAAGCCATCTGAGCTAACATCCATGCCAATCTTCCTCTATTTTGTATACCGGTCACCACCACAACACGGCTTGATAAGTGATGTAGGTCCATGCCTGGGATCTGAACCTGCGAACCCAGGTTGCTGAAGTGGAGCATGCCAGACTTAATCACTATGCTACTGACCCAGCCCTATTCACCGTATTACTTAATAATCATTTAAAAATTTCCACCGTGCTTAAATCAGTCCCCTGACTCTCTGCCTTTGCCCCTTCTCTCATTAATTAACCTAATGTGTTTATTAACATCTTTAAGACCCATGAGGGGAAGCTGAGATGTCAAATTTGATAAGGCTTCCTGCGTGAACTGTTGTTTGGTTTTGCAGCAGTAAGTTTATATGGGGTGCCCATGTGAAAGGAGCCCCCTTAACCGTAGCATTTACCATAACCTGGGTGATGGGCGTATTCAGCAGGTGAAGATCCTGGTCATCATAAAGCCATCCCACGTGGCTTGCATGCTAAGCATATGAGCTTCTTCATCTAGGGTGCTCCACTCAGCATTTATAGGGGAAGGTGGACAGTCCCCCTTCTCAGGGTAGACAGACCTTCCAGTGGCTTTCATCCAGTCCACGAGGCCGGTCGTTCCCTCAGGAATAAGCTCCTTTGTGTCTGGATCACGTACAGTCATCTGTGGTTGTTCCATAGTGAGCTGTGGCTCCTGCATCAACCCAAGCATGTTCTTCCACTCTGCAGTCTACAAAATCAAAGACGCTTCTCCTAGATTATGCTCACAATCCACTTTAGTGAAGGTTCCTCAGGAAACTGATGATACCGATCCTCAAAATGAAGCAACTCCTTCATATCACACCCTCGGCTTTCAGTGGTTTCTTGGTTTTGCGCTTCCTCCACATTGACTATCTTTTTGGTGACCAGACGTCTTAGAGGTACAAACTTTCTGTTGTCTCTGCATAGGTTTTCTCTTGCGGTGGCTTTGAGGCCAGTGGCCGAAGCTTAGACTGACCAGAATCTGAGCTTAGTCTAGCCTCAAAGTCCAACCCAGAACTCTCTTTTAATTTCTTTTAGCTGTTGCAGAGAACAATAACCAAGGGATTGAATATTTTGCCTTTTTCTTACTGTTGGCATTTCCTGAGGCATCCAGCGACCAGCTCCCTGGAGCTGGATCCATCTCTAAATTGTGTTAGTGACTTTTGCCTGTCCTAACTCAGCACAGCACGGCTGCTGCTCTAGACCGTGGGTCACCACATGGCCACTCAGGAACTAAAGGTTCCTCATCCCCCGCCTTTTCATCCTTTCTCTTCCCAAACCACGTTTCCCTGAGCCAGGGCCAATCTAGCAGATCCCACTTGTCTGATGGTTTCCTTTGCGTCACACGACACTTCTGGCACCAGATGTACCAATTTTTCCACACCAAGCAATTCTCCAATTCTTGGCAGACACCTGCTGGGGATCCTACCGTTTAACTCAGTTCTGACTTAACTGCCCAGAGTTAGAGAAGACCCCACAGATTAAGGGCTCAACCCCACAAGACTGTCCTCCCGGCCACTGACGACACCAATTGCAAGTCTGGGCCTCCCATACTTTTAAATGACTGGTTACATATTAGGGGTTCCCACGACTCCCTCATGGGTTCAATACTTTGCAAGAATGGCTCACAGAACCCTGGGGAAATGGTTTACTATTACCAATTTATTACAGAGGATATATTAAAGGATACAACGGAACAGCCACATGAAGAGGTACACAGGGCAAGGTACGTGCGAAGGGGTGCAGAGCTTCCATGTCCTGTCTGGGTGGGTCACCCCCCAGCACCTCCACGTGTTCACCACACCGGAAGCTCTCGTTCTGAACCCCTTCCGTGAGGATTTTTACAGAGGCTTCGCTACATAAGCATGATGACTAAATCATCGGCCACTGATGATTAGTCAACCTCCAGCCCCTCCCCAGAGGTGGGGGGCGGGGCTGAAAGTTCCAACCCTCTAATCACATGATTGGTTGTCCCCCACCCCCCCAACCAGCTCACCCATCCTTAAGGGCTTTCCGAAAGTCACGGGGCTTGTTACGAATAACAAAAGATGTTCCTTTCACCTTTGTCACTCTGGACCATTTCCAGAGCCTGGGACAAAAACCAAATATAACAAGATGGTCCTATAACTCTTATCGTGTAGGAAATTAGAATGGTTTTAGGAGCTCTGGCCTGGAGCTGGGAAGAAGACCAAAATATATATTTCTTATGATATCACAGTATCACAGGAGAGAAGAGACAAATCTCTTTTTGAGATTTGAAAAGTTCCAAATACATTTTGTAGCTTCTCTACGCTAAAGGAGGGGGAACATAACTCCCCGCTTCTGAAGTGTGGGCTGTGCCGAGTGGCTTCTGGGGAAAGAGTAACCTTGGAGTGGAGAAACCTGACAAAGACACCTTAGTCAGGTGGTCAAGGCCAACGTCAACAGTGTAATCATGTCTGTAGTATGTACTCTTGAAATGATGTGGTGAAAATGACTCTTCCCCTCTCTTGTCTTCCTCCCCAAACCCATAGCCCCTGTCTAATCATGGGAAAAACATCAGACAAATTCCAATAGTGGGGCATCCTACAATATACCCGACAGGTACTGCTCACAGCTGTCGAGGTCACCAGAAACAAGGAAAGTCTGAGAAACTGTCACAGCTAAGAGGAGCCTAAGGAGACATGACAATTCAATGTAATGTGATATCTTGGAAGGGATCCTGGCACATAGAAAGGACGTTAGGCAAAAACTAAGGAAATTGGAATAAACCGCAGACTTCAGTTAATAATAATAATGTATCAATATTGGTTTATTAATTATAACAAATGTACCATACTAATGTCGAATGTTAATGACAGAGGAGGCTGTGTGTGTGTGTGTGGCGGTGGGGGCGATAGATTTGGGAACTCTCTGTATCATCTGCTCTATTTTCCCATCACTCGAAAATTGTTCTAAAAATAGTCTGTTAATTTTTTAAAAAGGCAAGCTGGGGAGAAAAAAGAGCAATGGAGAGCTCCAGTTGTGCCAGAACGCCTGAGGGTTCAGAGTAAAGAAGGTGAGGGATGGTACCCCCTCCATCTCATCCTTATCTACATCCTAGGGAGCTAGGGCATTTACAAAAATGTCCTGGGCTGCCCATGTCTCCAAACCAACCTGGAGAGATGCATTTCGGGACGTCAAGACTGAGGGTTCTTGGGGTGTCCTGCCAGTTTATACCAACTTGTTCACACTGCCCGCTCCCCTCCCCCAATCTTCCGAATGTGTCATAGGAAACATACAGAAAGAGCTGTGGTTCACTGGACCAAAAAGACGGCAAGTGCCTTGAAGTAAGGAGAAGAGAGTTGAGTTTTAACCGCTAATTTCTGCCAGTGTGTCTCTGGCCATAGCTATGAGCACATCTATAACCTAAGGACATGCACATCCATGTCACAGATTATTACATCGATCAGTGGCTCTTCGAAATATATAAACTCTGTAACGAGGATGTGTTCTATTCATAAAGTATTCAGTTACAGGTGGTCTCACCTGTGGGAGTGAATCTATGTAAGTAATATCCATTTACCTTTGTCTCACAGACTGAATATAAGAGAGACATGTGTCCCCCACACATGCAAATAGATTGCTGATTCTCTTTACTTTCTGATGGAGCCTCAGAATGCAAGGATTTAAGACTGGAAACAACTGGCCAGCTGAAGTCCACATCCCTGGCAGGGTATATGCGGCCCCTCTCACACTGGTCCCAACCTTCCACTCGGGCCTCTTTTTCTGCTCTGTCTCCCCATTTGCCGTCTCCAGCTTTTCAACATTCCCTTTCTTGCCTTTGCACCTGCTGTTCCTTCTACTGCAATGTCCTTCCTCATCTGGCCCACCTGGGACACTCCTATTCAATCTTTGAGACCCTGCAAAGGGTTTCCTCTGAAAGGCCCCCTCTGAGCCCTGCCACACCATAGTTCACCCCTCTGTGTTTCTTTGTGTCTTATACAGCCACAGAGGTAGGAGGGCCCAGTGGCTCTGCCACTGCCTGGCTGTATGACCTTGGGCAAATTACTTAAGGTGTTTATGTCTCAACTCGCATAGCAGTAAAATGGGGATAAACGGGGCCCTACTTCACATGGTACCTGTGTGCTGCAGAGGCAGGGGTGGGGCACTTTCCCCAGCTGCGGGAAGGGGAGCTTCCTCTCCCATCTGCACACTCTCTCCGTGACACTGGAGTGAGAGCCTGTGCAGCAGCTCGTGGCTGGTCGAGGGTGGTGTGCACGCTTGTTATGCTGGTGTGTGCACACATGTGGAAGTGTGTGTCCCTCTACAGTGAGCCTGAAGGAGCCCACCCCTAAGAGGATGAGGTTATGCTGGACGTGTGTGTGTGTGTGTGTGTGTGTATGTGTGAATGGGACGGGCCCGAGTGTACTGCCTTGTGGGCCAAGGGCATAAACACTGTGCCAGGAGAGGAGGAAATGGCTTTTTAAGCTAACTGGGAGGCTGTGTCGGCTCTCACGTGTGAGCTCCCCCACCCTGGGGCATGGTGCACAGCCAGACAAATACTGTTTTGTTACTGTCATTGGGACTATGTGGCGGTAAGGTCTGGTGAAACAAGGGTTAAGTGAAACAAGGAATCCCCAGTCTAGCCAGAGCCTGGCACATAGCAGAGGTGCAATGAGTAGTTTGCTGAAAGCTTTGATACTAAAGGAATAAAGGCTAGAGGGCATTCGCTTTGTATAAGCCCCCAAGAGGTGCAGCTGTGGGCAGGAAGAGGCGCTGCGGGAGGCTATGTCAGGTCAGTGTATTAATCTATTTCAGGTGGTCAGCTGTCCAAAAAGAGGCTAGGTCACCCCAGAGATGGCAAGGGCTCTGTCACGGGCTGTGCAAGCAGAGGTGTGAGCCACTCCTGGAGGGGTGATTGTGGGGTGGGAGCGGGGCTACAGCCTGGAGAGTCCTTCCAGCCTTGAGGTTTTAGGGTTAGTGAGGTGACGCGGGTGGTGGTGATGTTAATAACTACTGCTGATTGAGTCTTACAGCGAGCCAGGCCAAGGGTCAGGGGCTTCCCCAACACGACCTCACTCAGTCCTCACATTGGGAATATTATTATGTCCATTTTGCACATAAAGAAAGAGAGGCTTAGCCACTAGCTCCATTGGCGGTTTAAATTTAAATTAAGTAAAATTAAATGAAATTTAAAAGTCCATCCCATGTGACTAGCGACTCCTGGGCAGCACAGCAATATGACATTTCCATAGCTGCAAAAACTTGACTGGACGGTGCCAGCTTACAGAGATTTGCTCACCTGCCCAAGATCACATCTCCCGTGGGAAAGATCCAGAACCCAGTTGCAGGTCTGGCCCAGGTACTGCTAGGGGCTGCTGTGTGAGTCTGGAAGCTAGGACTCCCAAATCTGGTTATCACTTAGCTACTGATTTTGGGGATTATCTCAGGAAACCATTTCATAAGAAATTGTTGGGTCATACCGTTTCCCTGGTAGAGAATGAGGGTAACAGGGCCCAGCACTGCCTTTCCATTCTCCCCGACTCCCACCCACCCCATGCAAAGCCAGGCACGGAGGCTCAGAACGCGCAGAAATGGAGAACAGCGCAGAGGTTCTTGGAACAGTGGAAGCAAGACATCAGGCTGATGAGAGCTTTAGCTTTTTGTGGCTGTTTCCTTTAGTGACTGTAGCAAGTTGCCTCAGTTTGTCCCTCCATCAATGGAGCATTCATTCATTCATTCATTCAACAAACACGAGTTGAGCTCCAGCTAGCGCCAGACACTGTTTCAGGCCCCAACACGCACACCTGCCCTCCTTTTGCCTCCTGGGATTGTTAGAACGGGTCATTTCAGAGTTTTGGGACTTGAAGCTACTTAGGAAAAAGAGACTGACGTTTGCTATCCCATAACCAGAAACGAAAGCCGTTCCACGGCGAGGATAGCCATCGGGAGGGGCCCTGGCCTCCCGCCTCCCGGGCGACCTCAGGCCCGGGTTCTCCCGCCCGCGGCAACAGGTCTCAGGTCGAGAGGGGCGGGGCGGGGCGGGGCGGTGCCTGGGTCCCCTCGGCCGCCGCCAGAGGGCAGCCAGGGAGCGCGCCGGGCGGCAGGGCCGAACCCCCAGGTAAGTCTGCCTCAAGTGGGGCCGCCCCCCTTTCGGGACCCGGTCCCCCAGGGCTGGGGGGTGCGTTTGGCTCCGCGCCGGGGCCCGAGGGGGCGCGCAGGGCGGCCTGGAGCGGCGGGCGGGCCCTGGGGGCCCCTTGCGCACGGGGAGGGGGCGAGTCCCGGGCTGGCGGGGCGCGGACAGGGCCTGCCGCCGCGCTCTCCTCGCCGCCGCGCTGCCCTCGCCGCCGGCCTCGCCCGAAGCCTGGCGCTGGACCCGAGCGGCCCGGGGCGGCGCCTGGGCGCGGCCCCCGGAACGGTTCGCGCTCTGCGTCTGGCCTGCAGCCTGCCAGGGGCCCTCCGGGCAGCCCGTCGTGCGCCCCGAGCCGGGGGGCGGCGGGGGCGGCAGCGGAGGGGAGGGCCGTGGGCGGCGAGGGCGGCCGCAGACGGCAGGCGGCGCTGGGGCGAGCGTTCCCGGCGGGCGAGTCAACAAGTGCCGTGTTTACCGAGCGCCCGCCGGGGCGCGCACGTGCGGCGGGAGCGGCCTCGGTGTCGCCGCGGCCGACCGCGCCCGCGTGGGGGCAGCGCGCCACTGCCCCTGGGCCGCCCGGCCTTGCCTTGGGTGAGGGTCCCGCACTCCTGATGATTGGCGTGGAGCGCGGTGGTGGGCCTGGGCCCTGGCAGGTTGGGATTTTCGCCTGTGGTTCGGTGGTCAGGAGTGGATTCCGATGGGTGCCAGGAGTGTGTGAGGTGGGGATGGAGGTACTTCTCAAGGCCCAGGCAGGAGTCCCCCGGTTCATCTCTTCCAGCCTGAGAATCCCGCCCTGGCTTGGTTTTTCAGGCCTCGGAAACCCTCTCCCAGCAGTCAGGCCCCCCGCTGTTTTTCCCAGGCAGACGGTTTGGAGGAAGTGCTGAAATCCATCCAGGGCGCCTCCCTGCCTTCAGGATGAAGGCTCTGGACTCACAGTGGTGCCCATGACACCTGCGCTGTGGGGGCGGAAGCCTCCTTTCTTGGGCTGCAGCCAGGGCTCTGCTGGGAGGTGCGGGAATTTTGTCCCCTGCCTGGTTGCTCAGAAGGCTGAGGACCTGACTTTCCCACCTGGGTCTGTAACACCCCCTCTGCCCACCCGGAAGGTTGCCCTGGGGAGAGGTGTGATGGGGAAGGTGGAAACCCATCCACAGTGAGACCAGGGCCAGGGGCATGCGGGTGAGTGGTCAGGCTCCATCTGTGCAGCCACGTGGGAACCTTTGCTCCTCCCAGCAGTCCCAGGGCTGGGGCACTCAGCCGGTGTCCCTGGACACCCTGGTAAGAGCATTGGTAAAGCCAGGGCTGCAGTCCAGTGCCCCTCCATCCCCCACACCTTGAGAGGTTGTGCCCTTACCCGCGTCTCCATGCCCCTCCATCCTCCTGCCTCTGTCATCCACTTGGCGTCCCATCTCTTGGGGGAAAAAACAGGCATCGGAGCCATAAGCTTCCTTTCCTCTTTTCTCTCACTGTCACATTTTCCCCAGCACTCTGCACCTGCTGCCTGCCTCTCGGCTCCCCTCTTAATCCTCCGCAGCCTGGCTGCTGGTCTCACGCTTTCCTGAAACTGCTTCCCTGAAAGTCGTCTTGTTTCCAAACACTGCTCTTTTGTCAGCCTTGCCCTTCTGCCCGGGAAGCTCGCCCCTGTGTGTGTGTGTCCTCTTTTCAGCCTTCTCTGCTGTGATTTCCTAGGCACTCCTCTCTCCTGGCTTTGTTCTTAATTCTCCATTGTTCCTTCGCCTCTTTGGATCCCTCTTTTCTGGGAGGTCTCATGAGGCCCCGTGTTAGCTTCTTGGGGAGCTCGCCCTCTGGGTTCTAGCTCCAGGGCTGGCTCCTTGGATGTCCAGTGACTCCCAGACTCAGGGTGTCCGAGTCTGGCCTCCTCCTCCTCCCGGGCAGCTGCCCTTGCTTCCTCCTCAGCAGTGGGTTTCCTCCTCTGCTGTCACTGTTCCCTGAAGTGTCTCTGCTGCTTCCCGCCCCTTTGTGACAGGGCTACAGCGTCTCAGGCCAGAGTTCAGAGGCCCCTTAGCTAGTCTCTCTGATGCCAGAATTCCCTCCAGCCCCTGCAGTCCATCTGGCGTGTCACCTCTAGACCAATGGTCCTTTTCACCCTGTCACTGACCCCTCTCCCATGAGGATCTTTGGAGGCTCCGGGTTTTGCCCCACACAAAGGCCAGCTCCTCTACCTCATGTGGCTCCTCGCTCATGTGGCCTCTCTCCAGAACCACCTTCCAGACCGCCGCTTCTTCCCTCCCCACCGTGGTCACATGCTCGCCCTTCCCCTTTGGGACCAGTGCAGACACTGTCTTCCTGGGAAAGCTTGGCCTCTCCCAGCTGCACTGGAGGCCCCTTTCCTGGCCTTCCCACGGCCCGTGCCCTTGGGGCCACCGTCTACCACTGTCTGTCTGCTAATCGCAGGCCCCTTTGTGTTCTTGAAACCTCTCCCCTTCCTCCTGGATCCCCAGGACCAGGTACCCAGTAGGCGCTGCATAAAGGCATCCCCCTGCCCCCAAACCTCCAAGAACATGTCCTGTCATCCTTTAGAGTCTGTGTCAAACTCCACCTCCTTCTGGACTCTTCCAGTGGTCCAGATTCCCCTTGGTCTACACTCCTGCCAGGCTTATTGATGGAGTCATTACGGTTTGTGCCACCCAATTTAATCCCTTGTTCTGTTAGCCTCCAGTTGTGTCATGGGTGAGAGATGCCTTTCTGGCTCTTGATCACACCAGCTGTTTGTCGAGTGGTTATGTGTCAGGCGTGTGCCAGTCTTTCCAGGTGTTTCCTCATGTGTATTATCCTCTCAGCGCCCAGCGGGGTAGGCGCTGTGATTGTTTTCATTATGCCCGTGAGGACACAAACCCAGAGAGGTCAAGGGACCTGTGGAAACCGCACAGCTGGTAGGTGGGCAGAGCCGAGGTTGGAACTCAAGTCTGTCTGACTCCGAGACTGGTTTTCAATGGTGGGATTTGTCCAGGGAAGCGCGTGCCTTGTCCAGGGAGCCACCTGGCGCAGGTGTGTGGGGTGTCCTGGTGGTTTGGGCAGCTGGTTGCTTGGGACTTTGCTGGACTCTAGGAAAAGACTTTGTAACAGAACAGATGGTTAACGGTGGGACCAGTGACTCAGGGAGGCCGTGATATCCACCCTGGGGGCCTTTGAAACGGGCTGTGTGTGTGTGAAGAGTTGTGGAACAGAGAACCCCGAGGGACCCTCAGGTCATTTCTTCCCCTTGAGGCACTTTTAAATGCTGTTTTTGGTAAATAAAATCAATCGTGGTCCCCCAAACAGTAGCGCCTTCAACTAAGTTTCTTTAGGAGCTGTCCTTCCCTTCCCTCCACAGGTCACTGTCATATGAAAATGAGTCCCTGCTGTGAAACACAGTTGCCATGGCAACCAGTAGTGCGCATCCCCAAGTCTCTGGCTCCTGGGTCTCTGCACGGTACGCTTCCAGGGGCTTTTTCCATCTTTGTCGCCTGAAAAAATGAAATACTCCAGTTCACTCACCTTTTGCACGGACATTTAAAATGTTTATTTCTCCAGGCAGCAATTTCTGGGCCCTGTCGGTGCCCCTGCAGCTTGTCACCGGGCTGCTGGCACACCATTAATAATGACCCCGGAATGGTGCCCCCGGTGTAGGTCACATTCGGAGTGAAATCCAGTGTCCTCTGGGTAAAAGGTCAGTGTCTGCGGCTGCCCTGCATCCTTGGTGACTGGAGAGGCAGAGGGAGAGAGCGTGGCCCGGCCTAGAGGGGAGGGCTGCTTGCCGCGGCTCTGCTCCAGCTGGAGCTGCTGAAGTCGCTTATCTTCAGTTGCTCTCTCCTCCTGTGCGAGGGCTTTGCTCAGCTATCCTGGCAGGGGCTGCCCAGAGCAGGCTGCTTCAGGGGTGCCGAGAAAGAAGGAAACTGATGCACAGAGAGGTTAAGTGCTTGCCCAAGGCCACACAGCAAGTAGGTAGTGGAGTTGGGCCTTAGTCCTAGAAGTCGGACTTCTATGACAATGCTCTTTACTTGGTGCCATGTAAACAGTGGAAGGACTATGTTTGAAGAATGAAAGGGTGAATTGGAGAGGTGGGGCAGCTTGGCTTTATCGAGATTTGAGGCTTAAAGCGGTAGTTTTCAACTTTTTATGTCTTATGATGGTCAGAAGGCTGCAGTGAAAGGCATGTACTAGAATGCTCATAGCAGCACTATTGTAATGGCCAAGAAACTGGAAGTCACCCAGTGTCCATCGGCAGTAGAACGGGCAGATAAATTGGGGTGAATACACACAGTAGAACGCTAGACTGCTAGACACTGGGGATGTGGAAGCAGGGCCGGGTCAGCTCTCCTTTCCCCCCGTCCCCGCTACTCCGTCAAGTTTGGGGAGAGCTCGCTAAGCTGGCAGGTGGCTGGGTGGGTTCTCCCGAGTCCATAAGGGACCCTTTTCTCGCTGCCGTGATGCCTGGGGGTAAGCGAGGCGATGTGTATCACATTCTGTTGGTTGTGGGGTGTCGGCTTGGCCCCGAGAAGCTGGAGAATACGGCTGGTGCTGGGGCCCTCGGCACAGACACCCTCAACCCTCCAGCAGCAATGAGCTGCCTGCGGAACATCGGCATTTCAAGGACTGCGCCAGCCTGTAAAGTAAGCAGAGTTCGCCGGGAGAGCAGCGGCTCCCTTCACACGGCAGTTATTTGCTGCTAAAAATACCGGAGCACCTTATGTAAGCCGGCGGTTACGCAGTTAGCACCTTATATAAAAACCCTTAGTACTCCCTGGACCATTAATCAGGTGGGCGTTGCAGGGACTATTGTGGGCGTCATTACGAATTTGGGGTGGGTTTGCCTGGTGAGGGAGGTAAACCATCGTCAGTATCCAGCCCTGCCTGACTCACACAGCCGCGCTCAGGCCTAATTTACGTGTTAGTGCGTTTTCCTCTTTGGTTCTGGTCGTTCCAAGCCGTGGAGCTGATGCCAGGGTTTATAAAGTTTCCTCTTGCTCAGCCCCCACCTGCTTCTCATTCATGGATAGTGCGTCCTCTGATTCTCAGAACTGCAGCCTCTTGGGAGTAGAAGGGCCTCCTCCCCATTCAAGAGTCCTCTCAATGAGTAGCTGGGAGGGGTGGCCATTTGGTCTGTGCTGCCAGTGACCAGGGCAGCCCGCTTCATGGTTGGACAGTGATTTGAATAGTCAGGGACAGCGATGGAACCAAACTGAGACACAGAACGTGCCCAAATGCCAGGCTGTAACTGATGAGAAGAAATTTCACAGGGATCAGGTTTCTAAAGCCATGGGATCTAAGGCTTGGAAAGGAACGTCCCAGTGGACATCAATTTGGCAGAACCTGTTAAAATAAAAAATGTGTCTGCCCTATGACAGAGATTCTACTTCTCGGGATCTGCCCTAAAGAAACCCTGGCCTGTGTGCGCAGCTGGAAACTTCTGAGATGGTCTTTGTGACAGTTTGCAGTGGTGAAAAACCGTACACAGTGTGAATGTTCACTGGTGATAGAATAGTTACATAAACTCGAATTTTCATACCTGGGAGTACTATGCAGCTTTGAAAAGGAATTAGATAGATCTTTCTACAACAATAATGATGAATCTCTAAGGTTGTAACGTGAAGAAAGCAAATTTTACAGTGATAAATACATTACGATGCCCTTTACAGAAATGTATACACATAGTCCTTCCTACTTTATATGAATACAAATATATGTAACACACCTACGTGTAAAAGCATATAAAAACATCTAGAAAAATACATTCCAAATTTACAATAGCTGTTATCTTTAGAGAAGGGGGGAGAGGACCAGGACTGTGTGTGGGCGTGGGGGGATGATCAAGAAGAAATTTAGCCTTCTCTGTGATATTTAAAATTTTTAAAATAATTTTGTTGATGTTTAATTTATATACCACAAATAATTCACTCATTTTAAGTATACAATCTGTTTTAAATTCTTAAAAGGAAAAGTACTTATATAATTAAAAAATTAATGTCTAGGGGCCCAGCCCCATGGCCAAGTGGTTAAGTTCGCATGCTCTGCTTCAGCGGCCCAGGGTTTGGCCAGTTTGGATCCTGGGTGCGGACATGGCACCACTCATCAGGCCACACTGAGGCATCATCCCACATGCCACAACTAGAAGGACCCACAACTACAATATACAGCTATGTACTGGGGGAATTTGGGGAGAAAAAGCAGAAAAAACCAAAAAGATTGGCAACAGTTGTTAACTCAGGTGCCAAACTTTAAAAAAAAAAGAAAAGAAATGTGAAAAAAAAAAAATTAATGTCTAGTCTAACCCCCTTCCTGGTACAAGAAACTTCCTCCATCCATCTCTGAGTCATGGAGGGACTGTGACAGGAAGCTCACTGTATATAGTGTTTTGCATTTAGGGGCAGTTCACATAAGTAGAAATTCTTCCCTCTTTTGAGCTGAGATCTGCGTCTGTGTTGCTCTGCCTCTGAGTCTGTCCCTTTGGATCCATCTCAGTAGATTTTCCCTTTTCCATGAGGCAGGATTTTCACTGGTGCAAGATCCCTATCTTGCCCGCCTCCTCTAGGGGAGAAGGACTCCCCTCTTGCAGGGGTTCCTTGTGGAGTCTGTAGGGTGATATGGATCGTGCATTCCAGACTCCAGGCTGTGCTCAGCAACCGTCCTCCTAAAGTTTGTGCAGAACTGGACCCTCTGCCCTCAATGTTGCTTGACTGTGACATGCACTTCTTAAAAATAATGGTCATTTTTTTTCTTTGAGGAAGATTAGCCCTGACCTAACAACTGCTGCCAATCCTCCTCTTTTTGCTGAAGAAGACTGGCCCTGCCTGAGCTAACATCTGTGCCCATCTTCCTTTACTTTATATGTGGGACACCTGCCACAGCATGGCTTGCCAAGCGGTGCCATGTCTGCACCTGGGATCCGAACTGGCAAACCCCGGGCCACCGAAGCAGAAGTGTGAACTTAACTGCTGCGCCACCGGGCTGGCCCCCAGTTTTTTGAATTATAAAGGAAATTCATGTTCATTGTGGGAAATTTAGAAAGCACAGCAAAGCCCAAAGAAGAAAATAAAAATCTATGCTTATCAGCCTCCAGAGATAACCCCTTAGAAATCAAGATCATTCTATATAAATGATTATACCCGGCATTTTATTCAGCATGTTTCCTTGTCCTTAAGAGTATTGACTGACATAGATATACAGGACACTTTTTTCTCAGTTCAGTACTGTTTTTCTTTTATTGTTCTTATTTTTAAACCTAGAGAAGGTTTTAATATTTATGGTGTGTTGTGGACTTTTTGTGTTCTCCCAAAATTCATGTGGAAGTGCTAATGCCCAATGTGATGGTATTTGGAGATGGGGCCTTTGGGAGATGATTAGCGTTAGATGAGGTCATGAGGTGGGACCCTCATAATGGGATTAGTGCCCTTATAAGGAGAGACACCAGAGAGCTCCCTCTCCTCTGTGAGCTCACAGCAAGAAGGCTGCCGTCTGCAAGCCAGGGAGAGAGTCCTCACCAAGAAGCAACTTGGCTGCCACTCGATCTTGATCTTCCAGCCTCTAGAGCTATGCAAAATGCATGTGTGTTGTTGAAGGCCCCCGGTCTGTGGTGTTTTGTTATGGCAGCCTGAGCAGACTGATACGTGTGGTTGAGTCCATCAGCCCTTTCATTTTATGATGTCTTCCTTTGCTTTTGGATTTGAAAGGTCTTCCTCACCCCAAGGTCAGAGAAACATCCACCTGGATTTCCTTCTGGTTCTCTTTTGGTTTCAGCTTTTCCGTGCAGCACTCTCTTTTCCATTCAATTCTAATCCAATTGAAACTTATTTTGGTTTATCATGTGAGCTAAGACCCTGATTTTATTTCTTTCTAAATCGTCGACCCGTTCTTTCAGTTCAATTTCTTTCCCTACCGACTATATTTTAAATTTAATTTATTTTTTAATACAAGCATACCTTGGAGATATTGCAGGTTGGGTTTCAGACCACTGCAATAAGGTGAATATTGCAATAAAGTGAGCCACACAAATTTTGGTTTACCAGTGCCTATAAAAGTTATGTTTATACTGTACTTTAGTCTACTAAGTATGCAATAATAGCATTATGTCTAAAAAAAACAGTGTACATACCTTAATTAAAAAATACTTTATTGCTAAAAAATGTTAACCATCATCTGAGCCTTCAGGGAGTCATAATCTATTTGCAGGTGGAAGGTCTTGTAAAAAAAAAAAAAAAGCAGTATCTGCAAAGCACAGTAAAGTGAAGCACAATAAAACGAAGTGTGCTCTATACACTACGCTCATGTTGTTCACATTCAAAAGGTGCAGAAGGCGAACCGTGGAGTCTCCCTCCTCCCTGTCCCTTAGCCTCCACATGCAGTAACTGGTGTTCCTAGTTAATAGGTTTTTTTTTTTTTGAGGAAGATTAGCCCTGAGCTAACAACTGCTGCCAATCCTCCTCTTTTTGCTGAGGAAGACTGGCCCTGAGCTAACATCCGTGCCCATCTTCCTCCACTTTATATGTGGGACGCCTACCACAGCATGGCTTGGCAAGCGGTGGCATGTCCGCACCCAGGATCCAAACCAGCGAACCCCGGGCCGCTGAAGCGGAATGTGTGCACTTAACTGCTGTGCCACCTGGCCCCTAGTTAATAGTTTTTGATCTTGGACACTAGGCATCCTTCCTCCTTTCCTCGACTGACTTTAATTGTTGATTATAATGTACAGACATCTCAGTTTCCAGGTTTTCCATTTTCTATTAATCTATCTCTTTTTCCTCCACCATCACATTTTTTCTTATGACTTTATTATATATTTTAACACCTGGCAGTGCAAACTCTCTTTCCGGATTTTCTTGGTTGTGCTTGCCTATTTATTCTTTCCTCTGTGTGAAATTTATAATCATTTCATTGGTTTTCTACAATTATTATTAGAATCCAATTTGGAATTACATTAAATTTATAAAATAATAAATATATTGAGTTTCCCTATGCAGAAATATGGTCTGTCCCATAGTGATCCGTGCCTTCTTTTCTATCATCTCTTCTTTTATGGCACTCAGTAAAGTTTCATAGATTTCTTGATGGAGGTGGTGAACATTTCTTGTTAAGTTTGTTCCTAGGTGTTTTATGTTTTTTTGTTGCTAGGGAATAGGCTCTCTTTTTTTCTGTTTTATTTTTAGCTGGATATTGTTGGAATGTAAGAAAGATTATTGATTTAAAAAAAGTATTGTGCAATAGGTATATATAGAAGAGCATATAAAACATATGTGTAAAGTTTAAAGAAGAAGAAGAAAGCAGACACATGCACAGCTAACTTGAAAACTAGAGCGCCATGGCCCTTTAGAAATTGCCTTTGTACCTCTCCTTAAATGGGTCTTTCTCTCTCTCCATCCCCAAGGGAGACGCTAACCTGAATTTTGTTGTAATCATTAACCTGCTCTTCTTTATGGCTTTACCACATAGGTTTATATCCTTACACAATACATTGTTCGATTTGTGTATGCTTTTGAACGTTTGTAAATGGAATCACACTGTTTTCCAGTTTTGTAATGAATATGTTTATGTGTGTGTGTTTTTGAGATTCATCCTCTTGTTGCATGTAGCTGTGGTTCCCTCCTTTTTCCTGCTATGTGTGAAGATACCCGATTTATTTGTCCCTTCCACTTGTTGATGGGCATTTGGGTTGTTTCTGCTTTTCCTTACTATCCTTAACATCCTTTCTGTGTGTGAGTTTCTCCAGGATGTATAGCTGGGAGCAGAATGATAAGGTCATAGGCTGCGTACATCTCCACCTCCCGCTCTTCTCCAAAGTCTGAAGCAGGGTGTATTCCCCGCAGCGCTGGGCCGAGTGCGGGATGCTCCCCATCCTCATCAATACACAGTGTCATCCATACTGGTAGTTTTTGCCGGTCTGGTGAGTGTGAACCAGTATCTCACGGTGGTTTAAATTGGCATTTCGATGATTACTACTAAGGTTGAATGTGTTTATCGGCTATTTGTCTTTCCTCATTTACACACCTGTTCTTGTCTCTATCCATTTATTTCCTATTGGATTATTACTGATTCATGAGAGATCTTCCCATATTCACATTCTGGTACAATCTTTTGCTTATTATATGTTGCAAATACTTCTCTCAGTTTGTGGCTTGCTTTTTCACTATCTTAATAGCATCTTTTGATGAACAAAACAGTCAGATACTTCAGCAAGCTTATCATTAACTAAAGTTCAATATTTGTTTATGTTTCTTTTCTTTTGTGGTAAAATGCGCAAACAATGAAATGCACAAATCTCATGTGTTCCATCCAGTAAGCTCGGGTAAACGCATATACCTGTGTAACCCAAACCCCTATCAGGATAGGGAACATGACTGTCACCCCAGAAAGTTCCCCGTGCCGCTTCCCGAGCAATCCCTGCCCTCTCCCGCAGGATCAACCACTATTCTGATTTTGTTCCACTGTAGGTCAGTTTTGCCTGTGCTAAAACTTCCTATAAATGGAGTCACATAGCATGTACTCTTTCGTTAAAGGCTTCATTCACTCTCTCTTGACCTAATGTTTTCAGATTCGTCCCTGTTGTTGTGTGTCTATCAGTATTTGCTTCCTTTTTATTGGTGAGTAATATTCCACCATGTGAATTTGTACGATTTGCTTATCCACTCACCCGTTGATAGAGCCCTGGGCTGTTTTTCATTTTTGGCTGTGGTAAATGGAGTGGCTGTAAGGCTTTTTGTTGACATACGTTTTCATTTCTCTTATATGTATTATTTCTCTTACATGTTTTACTTCAGTCAGGAGTGGAATTGCTGGGTCATAGGTTAGGTGTAACTTTTTTTTAAATACTGAAGCATAAGATCCATTCAGAAAACTGCACACATCCTACGTTTACTACTTGAATAATTTTTACAAAGTGAACACACCCGTGTAGCCATCTCCCAGGTCAGGGGGTGGGACCTTGGCCCAAGCTGGGCTGCTCACCTGGGCTGTCCATTCTGGAATCTGAAGCTTGAGCAGAGCGAAGCCAGGAGGGAAAGGATATTGGAGTCACTGATTCCCGCAGTGGCGTCTGATGAGACTTTGGGGCCACGATTCTTGCATCCACTAGGGTTCCTGCTTTCTCTCACATCACGATCTTCAGCCTTCCTATTGATTCCTCCTGTTGATACCAGGTATCACTCCAGTAAATTCCTTTCTGCTTACATCAGCCAGATGTGGCTTCTGTTGCTTGCAACCAAAGAATCCTGGTGGATTCAGTGTGCCCAACTACTCGCACCAAAAACTTAGTGGCGTGTGCCCCTCATGTTGCTAAAACTCAGGGTGGGTGCTACCTTGAAGCAGTTTTTACATGACCCATTTGAATACTTGGACTCCTGGGCTAACAAGGTGAGATCTCAAACAGGAATTCACTGTAGATCTAACTTTAGAAAGTTTGCGGCAAAGCTACTTTAGACATTTAGGCTGGGGCCGGCCCATGACCGAGTGGTTAAGTTCATGTGCTCCACTTTGGCAGCCCGGGTTTTGCCGGTTCAGATCCTGGGCGCAGACATGGCACCACTCATGAAGCCACGCTGAGGTGGCGTCTCACGTGCCACAACTAGAAGGACCCACAAGTTAAAAATATGCAACTGTGTACCGGGGGGCTTTGGAGAGAAAAAGGAAAAATAAAATCTTAAAAAAAAAGCATTTAGGCTTGATGAGGTGGTTTTTTTCCCCCCTAACTTTAAATTTAGTTTTCAGTTTTGAAACACTTTTCTCTCAGTCTCCAGTGGGAAGTTGATGGAGAACGCTGGCTTAATTTAGAGGGTGAAATGTAGGGGTGTGCATCACTTTCCAGCCTTCGTATTTGGAAAGCAGGTCCATTTCTCTCGCTCCTCGATGTGGAGCGCAGAGGGGTTAGATGATGGGGTGCCATGATCAGAAAACAAGGGCTGGACCCAAAGTTCTTTGGTGCCATCCCTCGGGGACCGTTTGCTTAAGGAGGTGCAATAACTAAACTGTTCTCTTCTAAGAGGCCCTCATTTAAAAGTAAAAATGGAAATGAATTCTCTTCTGGTTTCTTTTTTAATGTCATCGAATCACATGGATTAGTGACAGGAAACGACCCAATTTCGACCGGTCTGTGAGTTGTCACCGTGCTTGTCCTCGTTAATGTCAGGGTCTGGGGAAGTGTTTGATCAAGGGGAAGGTGCTGTGGGTGAAGTTCACCAAGAAAAGGTCAGAGATGAACGTGAAGTCCTTTCTGACCCCAGGGGTAACAGACGGTCCAGGCTGTGTCTCGGAGCAGCCACCAAATTGCCCGCATTTTCCCAGTTGTCATTCCACGGCCTTTCTGAGAGCCAGGTCGTGCAGAGTGATCGTCTCTACCTGTCAGTTCTAACCCTGCTGGTGGTTTTCCTCATTTGCAGAAGCCACTGGAGTGGCTTGGGGTCCTATGGCCCTGGCCTAGACACGAAGACCTTTCTCGCACTCTCCAGGCTTGTTAGGACTTTTTGACCTTCGCTCAGCAGAAACAGGACCTGGTTCTTTGCCACGCAGTCTCCCCATCTCAGGGGACCGTGGAACAGGTGAATAACTGCCATGAGTACCTTGCTTGGCCAGGGCTGCAGGTGGCTGTGGACACGAGGGTCTGCTGCAGCCATTTTTGCAGGTTGAGTGCCACACAAGGGCCCCAGTGGAAGAGGGCTTGGGTTTGTGTGGTTTATGGTGGTCGTTTTCTAACAAATGGACGTGAAGCACCTTGTTTTAGCGTTATCAGTGTATGATGACGATTTCCAAACAGGTGGAAGAGAAGTGCCTCCGTGAAGGGGGGCCTCTTCTCATTCCACACAAAAGTGTCTCGTGGGCTGGGGTGGCCTCAGACTGCCCACAAACCCGTCTCCAGGTTTGGGTGCCATATAGTGAGCTGGGTCACCCTTGATAGGGGGATGGGGGATAACTTAGCAAAGGGGAAACATGGGAGTGAGAAGACCCTACATGGAATCTAAATTGCCTTTCCCAAATTGAAACTTTGCATCCAGGTCACTCTGAGTGTGGAGAGGACAGGCCCAGGGGGAAGCCGGGACTGAACTGTGGGCTGACCTCGCTTTGTGCAGACCTGATGTCCAGGGCGCAGCCTCTCTCGATAGCTCAGTGAGGGGTTGAAGGTTGGCACTGCAGAGGTCATTGCCTTAGAGGATGGTCACTGTGCGTCACTATGGTGGGCTCTGCTGACAGATGTAGGACGTGAACTCTTAGAGGGTTAGTATTGGAATCTGGGACAGGCATGGAGGGTGGACAGCACATTGAGGCAGGTTGGGAGGAGCTGGAAGTCAACACAGTCGGGGGAGGGCTGGGTGGCAGGGGGAATGTGCTAGGGGTGCGGATTTCGCGGGGGTAGGAAGGAAAGGCACATCTCCAGAGGTTGGCAGGTGGGCATCCAGGCAGCTGTCTGCGGGGTCTCACCAGGAGGTAACGGGGTCCTGACAAACAGACACAGCCGAGGACGGGCAGTCTCAGGACAAGAGACCTTCAGAAGTGTGGGGGATGAAAAGGGTCGGCCTGCACGCTGGCCCAGAGCCAGAGGCCAAGTGCTTTCATCACTTGCAGGCTTTGTCCTGGCTCCACCGCTGCCTCCCTCTGTGTCCTTGAGAGGTCACTTTGTTTCTATGAAACTCAATGTCCTCATCTGTAAAATAGAAGTAATAATAGTATCTGTCTCATCATCACGAGGACTAAATGAGAAGTCTCGTGCAAAGCATTTAGAACAGGGCTGGGTGCGTGGATGGTGGGTGTTGTTATTGTCAGCGTTGAGGTCTCCCCAGTTTGGCCTGACGAGTGTCCTTTTGGCCTTGGAGCTGCCTGTGAATGAGGGTCACACTCAGACTGCAGGGCCACTGCTTTGATTTGCTCCTGACTCTGTAGACCCCACGCTTGCCTTGTTTCTGTGGCTGCTGGAAAGCTCAGAGTCAGACGTGTTGCTCAGTTTCATCATCAGATTTCTGGCGAAATCTCCTCTTTCTGCTTTCTGTCTGACCTCTGTTCTCTTTGATCCTTAAGTTGTTTATTTTTTATTGCATTTAAGCTCGTAAGCTGCCTCAAGGCCTCCTTGAAATAGGCAGTTATGAATTTTGAATGAATAAATACAATTTTAGATCATACACTGAATCGGTCACAACATAAGGAGATATGCTCTGCCTGCCTGCGTCCCTGTCCCCTGCTCCTTACCTGAGTCTGGGGGGGTCGGTTGAGGCCGTAAGGGTTAGCCCTAGGGACAGGTTAGGGTGCACCCCCCTCCCCAGCCCCACAGCAGAGAAAAAACTGCAGATTTTCTGGCTGTGAAGATGCACTTCAGGCCCAGTGGTGGGAATGGTGAGAGGGTGGGTGGAAGAGGATAAACTCTTATCAAGTACCTACTGTGCACCTGGCACCATGTAGGTGCTTAACACCCTTTGGGCTGCTCCAGGAGGCTGCCGCTAGAGATGAGTATGCTAGCTGTGGGACTGTGGAGTTCTGGGAGGTTTATTCTGTAAGTCTGCAGGAGGAGTGAGGATCTGCCCATAGAATCAAGCTGGCCTCAATTGTGGGCCATATGAAGGACCAGATGTAAGACCTTCCCCGGGACTTCCTCCTGCTCCTCGTACTTGCCAGGATGCATGTCTCAGTCATCTATTGACACAGTATTGCTACGTAACAAACCATCCCCAAACCCACTGGCGTATGCCACTAAGCATTTATTCCTCCCTCACATATCTGTGGGTTGGGCGAGGTTTGGCTGACCTAGGCTGCTGTCTGTGGGACTTGGTTGGCTTCAAGCTGTGAGTTGGGTTTAGGTCTGTTCCATGCGTCTCTTATCCCACTTGACCAGTGACCAAGGCATGTTTGTGTCATGGTGATGGGCAGGAGTGCTAGAGAGCAAGCTCAGTTTCATAAGCACATTTCAAGCCTTTGCTCACTTCATATCCACTGACGTCCCATTGGCAAAAGCAAGTGACATGGCCATTCCCAAGCCAAGGGGCGGGGAAGTACACTGCCCACCACTAGGCCATGGCAGAGTGTGCCTGTTTCATACTATTTCAGGGAATGAAGAATTGAGACCAGTAATTCAGCCTACCTTAGAATGAGTTTCATTCATTCACTCAGTAAATATTTTTTGAAAGGCTACCGTGTTCCAGGCACTGTGCTGCCTCTGGGGATAGAGTGGTGAACAGGCAGGCCTGATTCTTGACTTGTGGAACTTGGAGTCTAGTGATGGAAATACACACTAAAGAGCTACTTCTGTTATTAATTATTTAATTACAGTTGTGATTATCAGTACGAAGGAGAAGTACAGAGCACTGGGGGGGCACGTACAAAAGGGCCTGACCTACCTAGTCCAGGAAGAAGAGATGGAAGAGCTCAGAATTGAAGGGTAAGACTTAATTAGGCAATGGATCCTTAATAAGATTAACAGCTGACTTCTCATCGGAAGCCATAGAAGCCAGAGGCAGTGTGATGACAAGGTCAAAGTGCTCAGAGAAAGACTGTCAACCAAGAAGTCTGTATACAGAAAGACTGTCCTTCAGAAAGGAAGGACTAATTAAGATGTCCCAGATAATAAACACTGTTGCTATCAGACCTGCCCCACAAGAAATACGAAAGGGAGTCCTTCAGGCTGAAATGAAAAGACACTAGACAGTAACTCAAATCCACATGAAGAAATAAGGAGCACCTTTAAAGGTATAAATGTATTTTGTTGTAGCTCTTTTCTTCGTTGGCATAAAGGAATGATTATAAAACTGTATTGACAGGCCTGTAATGTATAAAGATATAATTTGTATAACAATAATAGCATAAAAGAGGAAGAAAGAAAGAGAGCTATATTAGAGCAAAGTTTTTGTATATATTGAGGTTTAGTTGGCATTAATCAAAGCTAGATTGTTTTAAATTAAAATGTTAATTATAATCTCAAGGGCAACCACTAAGAAAATAACTAAAAATACATATTTTTATTGCATAATAAAAGAGAATTAAAATGGTATGCTAGAAAATACCTATTTAATACAGAAGAAGGCAGTAATAGAAGAATATAGGAACAAAAGGATGTAAGACCTAGAAAACAAATAGCAAAATGGCATAAATCCTATCTTATCAGTAATTACATGAAATGCAAATGGACTAAACACTACAGTAAAAAGACAGAGATTGACAGAATGGGTTAAAAAAACCCAACTCCATGCTGTCTACAAGAAACACACTTTAGGTTCAAAGATACACTCAGGTGGAAGGTAAAGGGATGAAATAAGATAGACCATGCAAGCAGTAACTAAAGGAGAGCTGAGGTGGCTATACTAATATCAGGCAAAATAGACTTTAAGACAAAAGAAGTTACTAAGAGACAAGCATTACCCTTTTGTAATGATAAAAGGGTCAATCTATCACGAAAACATACCAGTTATAAACATAGATGTGCCTAACCACAGACCCCTAAAATACATGAAGTAAAAACTAACAGAAATGAGAAAAATAGATAATCCCACAATAATAGTTGGAGACTTCAAGGTTCCACTTTCAGTGATGGGTGGAACAAGTAGGCAGAGGATCAGGAAAGAAACAGAAGATTTGAACAACACTATAAACCAGCTACCTGACAGACAGCTATATACCACTCCACCCAACAACGCAGAGTGCCCATTCTTGTCAAGTGCACATGGAGTGTTCTCCAGGAGAGACCATAGGTTAGGTCGTAAAACAAGCCTCCATAAATTGAAAAGGGTTAAAATCATACAAAGTTTGTTCTCTGACTACACTGAAATGAAATGAGAAATCAGCAACAAAAATAAATTTGAGAAATTCACAAATACGTGGACAGTAAACACACTCCTAAATAACCAATGGGTCAAAGAAGAAATCACAAGAGAAGTTAGAAAATACTTTGAGATGTATGAAAATGAAAATGCGGCATGCTAAAACGGAGGGGATACAGCCAAAGCAGTGTTTAGGAGGAAATTTGTAGCTGTAAATGGCTATGTTAAAAAAGAAGACCTCGAATCAATAACGTTCCACCTTAAGAAAAGAGAAAAAGGTGAGCAAACTAAATCCAAAGCAAGCAGAAGGAAAGAAATAATAAAGATTAGAGCACCAAAAAAATGAAAGAGAGACCAAAAAAGGCCACATATTGTATGATTCCATTTTCAGACATCCCTCCTTTTATTCTGCTTTGCTTTATTATGCTTTGCAGATATTGCATTTTTTTACAAGACCTTCCACCAGCAAAAAGATTACGACTTGCTGAAGGCTCAGATGATGGTTAGCATTTTTTAGCAATAAACTATTTTTTAATTAAGGCTTTTTTTTTTTTAGACATAATGCTATTGTACATTGAATAGACTACAGTATAGTGTAAACATAACTTTTATATGCACTGGGAAACCAAAAAATTTGCGTGACTCATTTTGTTGTGGTCTGGAACTAGACCCACAATATCTTTGAGGTATGCCTATCTATGAAATTTCCAGAAGATGCAAATCCGTAGAGACAGAAAGTTGATTAGTGGTTTCCAGGGGCCGTGGAGAGGGAGGGATGGGGAGTGACTGCTATGGGTACAGGGTTTCTTTCTGGGGTGATGAAAATGTTCTGGAATGAGATAGTGGTAATGGTTGTATAACTCTGAATATCCTAAAAATGACTGATTTGTAAACTTTAAAAGGGTCGATTTTATGGTTTGTAAATTAGATTGTAATAATGGTATTAAAAATTTTTTAAAACTGTGTTGATTAGGCAAAAGGGGTTGCGGGGAGCAGGGTTAGGGGAAGCATTTCCCAGCAGGAATGCTTGGGGTGCCTGCAGGCCCCGAGGGGAAAGAACATGGTGTGTTATGGGAAATACAGAGGCCCAACTTGGGCAGGGGGTGAAGGGAGATTTTGGTGTTATCTCCAGAGCAGTAGGAAGCCACTGCAGGAGTTTCATAGGCAGTCCCACTGTGGGGCTGGCATTTTGAAGAGCTCCCTGAGTCTGTGAGGAGGGCAGATTGGAGAGGGTCTGGAGTGGCTTTGGGGAGGCATCTGCAGTAGCCAGGTGAGAGGAACCTGCATTTCCAGAAGGTTTTTGTTCAAGGTCACCCCCCTGGATGCAGCCAGACCTGAGTCCCTTGGGTTTCTACTGGCCTCTGCTTTCTACCAGCCACTGATTCAAATCCTCCCAGGTATTCCTAATCAGCCCAGGTGGGCTGAGGGGGGTCAGGAAGTGGACATCACATTAATCAGCCCAACCAGGACTTGTGGCTGACCAGGGCCAGCCTAGTTGCAAACAGTAGAGATTGAACAAAAACAGAAATGTATTGCCTGGACACTGGAGTATCTCGCAGAAGCCCAGGCCCTGGAAGCGCTGAATCAGGCACGTGGCCCAGAGGGAAACCTTGAGCCCGCTCTCTGCCTTGGGTTTCCTTCAGTCTCTGTTTCGGTTCCCCCGCTTCTTCCTCTCCCTGAAGGTCACCTTTATGTTTCACGGGGCATTTCTGCATGGGGAAGATGGCCTCTCTATCATGCAGAAATGGCTCCTAAGTTTGCAAATACTATTTCAGAGAGCAGTTGAGTTGAGATGTCACTGTCTTAGCCCATTTCCCAGATTCCCAGGGAGGGACCTTGACATGCCAGCTTGAGCCGGGTGCAACCCTGAAACAGGCAGCTGAGCCCGAGGAGGCTGATCACAGTGTAAATTTGGGGCTTCTGGAGCTCACCTGAAGGCAGCTGGGCAGCTACGGTAAGGCCAGGGAGGAGAAGGGACATCGGATGGCATTCCAGGTTACCTTATGTCAAGGGTCCCTCCTCCTCCACTTTGGGTAACTCACTGGCTAGGATCAGTCTGCCCCTGAGACCTTATTTTGTCACTTGAACCAGTTTGCAAACACAGCCCTCTGACCGTCTATCTCCCCTCCCCTTTTGGCCTTCACTTTCAGCCCTCGCCTGGGCAGGGAACATTCCAGAATTTAGAATTAGTCTTACACCTTTGTGAATTCTGTCAGTTCCCCCAGAAAAGAAAGCTCTAGCCCATGCCCTGCTGAAAACCTGTTGAAAAGACTCCAGTTATTGTCATCGTCTCATTTTTCACCTGCTGTTTGAAACTCAGCGGTGCTGATTCAGGTGGCTGGAAACCCTAGTGATTGTGGAATAAATGAGCCTCTGAGTGGGGACAGGACGGGACAGGAAATGTTGTGAAGTCCGGTGGGAGGCATGTGTGAGGGTCAGCTGCCAGTGACCTCCCACAGCCCCTCAGTGTCCAGCCTGAGCTCGTTCCCTTTCATCTGGCCCACGGGGAATGCATGCCGTGCTGCCCTTTCTTTCTACCGGGGACGCAGCGGGCAGGAGATGGCCGGGGGGCCAGAAGCCCCAGGCCCTTCGGGCGGGGGACAGCCATTTCCAGTCCTGAGGAGTGTGATTGATCCTGGATGGCGTTTTTTTCTCTGGCTGTGAGAAGCAGGGAATTGAAGTCCTTCAGGCGTGCTGCTCTCAGATATCAGTAGAGGGAAAAGGAGGGACTCTGCATGCAGATGTGGGATCCGAGGCTCATTTCTCTTTGGATCCCTGCAACATTTATGGGAGACCATGCGGTTCGGCGCTTTCTCATTTAGGGCCATGTGCTGGCTGCCGAGAACGTTGTTTTCAGTACAAATAATGATGCCGGTGGTGGGCACGTAGCTGGTGCCTTCCCACTGATTAGCAGTCACAAATCTCTCCGTTTAATTTCTGTTACAGCCGAGTGAAGTAGGGCAGGTTGTTTCATATGCATTTAATAGTTGAGAAAACCTCAGGTTGCTTGGGCGTGGGGAGGAGGCGTGTGTCAGCTGGTACTAAAACCTGCCTTCTGGTCTCTGATCCCTGATTCTATTCACAAGAACGCCATGATATTCTGAATTCTGTCAGGCAAAGACTGTATTTTGTTCTTCTTGGGTTTTCCTGTCATTCTTCCATCTCTCCATTTATTCCTCCATCTTGTTCCATAAAGGAATCGAGATGCCCACAAGAATACCTATTTCTTGAATATATACATTTTGAATATGTAAGAAATATAGAAATATGTATTCATAATAAAAAGATATGGTTGACATTATATGCCAGACCTGTATGTAGATATTTTTTCTATGTATGTTTGTGTGTATGTGTGTGTATATGCAATTAAATAGAAACCCATAAAAATAAGATCAGGAAAAACATAGATTAACTGGAAAGTCAAAACCAGGGAGAGAGTTAGACTACGTATTCAGACCATAGGCTTGTACAAAGTTTGCTATATTAGAACCACAGATTTAGCTCTGAGCTAATGAGCGATCAAAGCAGGAGAAAAAGTACTTACATGGTTCGTGTGGTCCATAAGGAGGATGCCAGATGCTGAGTGCTTTTCCAGGCAATTAGATCTGAAGGAAATTTCTTGCCTGAGTGGCCGTCTACGGGACCCTGAGTGCACGGAAAATATGCGGCACGTGTGCGCTGCTCTCTACTTCTGCTCCCATGGTAGACATCACTAATCAATCACGGCCCTTTCCCACTGAGGCCAGGGAGCGCTTACAGCCCCTCCAGCATGGTGTTCCAGGCAGCCGTCACCAGTGATTGGGAGTCAGCATGCAAGATGAAACCCACCTGCCATTCCTGAGTCGGGGGTGGTGGCGGTATCGGGAGGTCATGATGGATTCTGAGTGGAGAGCCACATTAAGTCGAGCCAAGCATGTCTGCAGGGGTGACATGGGTGGACACGCCCTCTTGTCCATTGGACATGTCTGGGTTCCAGTTGGAGTGACCCGTCAGAGAGATGAGAGGGGGTGAGTGTGCCTAGAGCGACACAGGGGCTGCGCTAGGAATTTCTGACTCATTACAGTTACTCATTTGTTCCACCATAAATACTTGCCTGGGAAGTGTGCCCGACCCTCTCTCCTCACCCCCGTGGTCCCAGGTTAACATCACTTCCTCAGAGATGCCTCCCACGACTTCCTCTACTCAAGTGCTCACAGATCACGTCCCTCTGTAGCTTTCTCTCTCAGCCTTTATCATAGCTCGTATGATATATTTATTTATGTTTATTTGTTTAGTGTTTTATCCTCCCTCCAAGATGGGAGTTCCAAGGTGGCAGAGACAGCACTGTCTTGTCATCGTTGTACCCCGTCCCAGCACAGGGTCCAGCACATAGCCAGTGCTTGACACAGGATAGTGGAATGAACGAATGAAAGAATAAAGAGGTGTGAAGACGGAGCAGACTTTGACCAGGGGAAGATAAAGACATGAATGAATACAACATAAGGCGACAAATGCTCAGTGCTGAAGGGAGGAGACAGACGACGAGCTAAGGGACTTCAGGGGAGGAGAGGCTGCTCCAGAGGGAAGGGGAGATCAAGGAAGGGTCATGCTGTAGCTGCATTTGCTGGGTGGAAGGATGAGGTGGAAGGGAGGGACGTCTGGGGCCCTGGAGGCAGCAGGAGCAGAGGCAGAGAGGCGGAGCTGGGGGAGAGAAGCGCCAGAATTATTTTGGGGTGCCCTTAGGCAGTGGCGGGGAGCAGGAGCAGCTACACCAGGAAAGGTGGGTCTGAGCCAGCTCCTGGAGCTCTGCCCACCGGGCTTGATTTGGGCAGCATATCTGTGAGTAGAGCAGGGATGGGGTGAGAGGGCCCTCAGGCAGCCCTGGGCAGGCTGAGGAGAGCCGGGGACATCAGGCGGCCTGAATTTGGCCCGAGAGTGTTGGAGACAGTACCCAGGGGGAACACACAACCTGTGCTCCCTGGATTCAGTTTGCCTCTCCTGTGCCTGTCGACTCTTTGGGTCCACTCTGGCAGGCTCCCACCCCAGGACCCCTGACCAGCCCCAGCCATGCCCCCCACCACCCCAGCCTGGTCCGGCTCTCCTGGGGGGCTTTGTGCCGCTAGTTCACTGAATAACACTGTTGTGAATACATTTCTAATTTTAAAACAATATATATTGGTCACATTTGTAGCAATGTTATCTTGAGCATAGCTTCTTTTAATGTTTTTATTTTCCAGACAGAGATTTATGTTCCTAATTTCCCTCCTCTTGAGCTTTTTAAGGTGTTTTTAGTCACTTATCTAGAGAACTTTTATTTCCTATTTATATTAATTATCAAATTACTCTATTTCGTGTCTGAGTCATTCAGTTTTTCCCTTTGGCCTCCTTCTTGCAAATCTTCCACGTGGGATTATTAAGTCGTTCGGCACCTGCTTTCCTATTTGCACCCACTGGGTGAGGTTCTGACCGCCGAGTGAGGAGATGCAGGCCGATGGGGTTTGTTGCTCATGACTCCTGGATCATAGGATGAGGTACGCACTCCCCGCCTATTCCTGCCGAAGGTCCTCCAGTCAGCGTGCAAGGCTGTTCATTCTAGTTGCTCTAGGCCAGAAGACCAGCCATCCTGGGGTGGTCAGAGGTGGGCAGTGGAGCCTGGAAGACAGGCCTGGGTCCAGGATGACCTCGGGCAGCTTCGGGCATCCCTGGGGGCATGAACAAGCGGGTCAACTTCCTGTGGTCTGGGTGAATGTCGAGGGAGCAGCTCACTCATGGTGACAGACGGGGAAGCTGCCACACCACCCCGGGGCTGTAGAAGGAGCCCACAGGGGAGGGGCGCCCTCTGGACATGTGGCTGCTGCAGAGGAGCCAAAGTTGGCCTGGGAATGAACGCTGGGGGCTTCACAGGAAAGCGGCTCCCACCCTGACTTCTCCAGGCCAGCCGACTGCTGGCACAGGCCTCTGAAGGGCCAGTCGGGCATGGACCAGGAAGCTCACTTTTGGGGCGTTTCTGTTAAGATGTCAGGCTCCTTCAGGTTGGTATGCATGGTGTGTTCCCACTCCTTCCATTCCTGGACCATTGATTGCAAACGACAAAGACCCAACTCAAACTAGCTTAAGGGAAAAACTTGGGAATGAAAATGGTATGGCTGGATCCAGTGACTGACAATGCCATCAGGATTATTTACCTCCATCTCTCAGCTCCACTCGGCTTCTTTCTCAGGTTATTTCCAGGTGGCAGCAAGACGGCCATCAGCCATCCCAAATCAACATTGTTCCCACAGCTTGCTGTCACGGAGAAAGAGCGTATTTCTCAGTAACTCTGGTGAGAGCCAGGGGAGGACTCCGTACACTGGGCCTGGGTCACATGCCCAGCCCTGAGCCCCACACTCTGCCCAGGGGTGGGGATATTCTTATTGGTCGGCCCCAGTCACATTCACCATGAGGAAAAGGAAGGAGGCGCCCGTTTCTCCCACCCAGCAGGACTGGGCGTGATTTCCTTGGCCCAGAGGAGGAATCATTCTCAAGGAAAGGCATGCTGGGCAGACAAATGTCTGCCCATGATGGAAGGCCAGCAGAGGCCTGGGGCTTCGCTCATGGGCACAGCTATCTGGGGTCGAGGCAGTTTCCCGGGCGCCGGCTGCACAGGAGTGCAGAGCATGCTGTGTTGTGCAGAGTGTGCACACTCAGGCCTCTTCCCATCCCCAGGTCTGGTCCATCCTGGACCTTCCAACCAAGCTGGTCTCACCCGTGCAGCAAACCGCTGGGAGCACGTGGAAACCAGCCTCTGCCACCGTGGTGGTCCCAGGGCTTTGTCCAAGCTCAGCTCCACCCCTGACACCTCTTGTCACAGCTCTTTGGCTCCGGTTCCTGGATCCACAAATCTGCCTGTGATGTCTGCTTTTGGCCCCTGTCCCTGCTGAGGTTTGAGTCTCTCTTTTGGATGCTTGACTCAGCTCAAGGCTCAGCTTGGTTTTGGTGTCACCTGCACTTTGCAGCCTGTGGCCCTGCCAGGGGAAGGACAAAGTGGCCAGGCTGGACCTGGCACAGGCAGCTCCTCTCCTCCATTGCTGCTCCTGAACTCAGAGCACACGCTCGGCATGAAGGAGCAGCTGGTTCCCAGCACACCTGGCGTTGTGGCAGCTGTTTTCCACAAACTCAGAGACAACTTGTGTCACATTCTCCCATTTGATACAATCGGTATCGCATCGGTGCTTCTCAACATTTTTGGCTACAGAACCTTTTCTTCAAATGAAGTCTTCCCTGAAAGTCCAATAACTGAGGCCGACAAGAGCTGAGTTGCTCCCCGTTGGGGTGGACCACTCCCCTTTTATTCCCCCTCCAATTCCACATCAGTAGCCCTGAAGAGGTGCATGACACCCGTAGGGCCCCTTGGAACCCACTTTGAGAACCTCTTTGTGATTCTGTGCATTCGTCCCTCTCAGTATCATCTGCTTTTGTTCCCCATGGGGGATAGGTTGCTGGATGTGGTGTTTTTCTTAACCACCACAATGTTTGTTTCTGTCATTAGCTTGCTTGCACTGTGCAAAGGACAAGGAGATCCTTGTCATCGTTCTTCTCACTGCAGGCAGGCATCGGGGTGTAATGCTCCCCAGCTACTCAGGTGCTCGTCATTATCCTTGGCCTCCTCCAGCTGCATTTGGGAGGCTGTTCCATCTACAGTGTTGGTCAAGTTATCTGTGCCTCAGTTTACCTTCTTCCTGGGGAACCATACCCAATTAGGTGTCCCACCCCGGCAGGTGAGGCTTCAGAAAGTTATGAGATGCTGACATCTTGTGCATGACCACTACGTGGAATGAATATTTCGGATACCTGTCCATGGAATGTATCCTTTCTAACAAAAAAATCCTTGAAATTCATTAATGTGGGCCAGACTAAAGAAACAACATCCAAAAGAATGCACACGTTCCCAAGGGAAGCCTCCCTCCAATAGGCAGTGTCCTGTGTCTGTCCAGCTTGAGCAGACTGCAGCAGATGGGCGGCGGGCTGGCCTCGGCCAGGCTTCCGTCCGCCCACGAGAATCCAGGCCTGGGTTTGGCTCCAGCTGGGCCTCCCGTCGGCTGCCACTTATTGACTTAAGTCTGGATGATTCTGATCTTCATCAGGGTCGCCCCTGACAACGGTAGTGGGAGGGGCGTGACCTCCTCCCGTCTGGGGCGCCAGCAGGGCAGAGCTCAGGCGAGGCCCCCTTGGTTCCTGGTAGGTGTTTTGGGGTCTCTGGCTCTGAGGGGACAGAAAGATAACTTTGTATTTCCCAGAGCGGGGGGCCCACTTCATCCAGGGGTTTTCCCAGCGCTTCGCCCCCTCCCAGGGAAGGGTGTGTGTCTGTGCTGCGAGAGTGTCTGGTTAATGGTTGACAGGGGACTGGCCTTTCCAGCCTCCCCGGGTCCTGCTGCTTCAGGGGAAGAGGCAGCAGGGGTCAGAGAAGAACGGGAGCCTCCTCGGCACCCCCTGGACGGTTGTCACCCTTCCTGTACCCTGGCCCCAGTGGACAGGGTTGATTGGGGGCCGAGGGGGTGTGTGCTATGCAGAAAGTTGAGCAGCAGATGGGCCAAGGACCGGGTGGAGCATGAGGCCATGTTAGTGCACCTGAGCAACCTGGAACATTCTGTGTGATAAACGTTCTTATCACATGTCATGCTGTGTGTAGGCACTGGAAGAGGGGTGCAGGCTCTGTGCCCCCAAGTGCTCACGTTGGGGATCTGCCAGGGCAAGACCAAGACAAGTCCCCAGATAACTGTGTGACAGGGCCAGAGAAACCAAGGGCCACGAGGAGGGAAATAAAGGGCCAAGGCAGCGTTTCTTAGAAGGTGAAGGGATTTTAAGTATGTTCTGTAGTAATATTAAGTATATGATACAGACAAGCATTTAAAACATTTTAATATTATGTATTTATTCACATGTATATTAGAACTTTGTTTTCTTCAGTTGCCTTGGGGTTTTTTTTTTTTTTTCTGGTAAGGAAGATTGGCCTTGAGCTAACATCTATTGCCAATCCTCCTCTTTCTGCTTGAGGAAGACTGGCCCTGAGCTAACATCCATGCCAGTCTTCCTCTATTTTGTATGTGGGACGCCGCTGCAGCATGGCTTGATGAGCAGTGCATAGGTCTGCGCCTAGGATCTGAACCCACGAACCCTGGGCCACCGAAGTGGAGCATGCGAGCTTAACTGCTACACCACTGGGCCAGCCCCCAGTTGCCTTCTGTTTATGGCAAATGATATGGTTTTCTATTTATGGTGGAGATACAAAGTTTCCTTTGAAAGTAAATTTAAGTAAAAGAGTGAGTTGACTTAAAGAAAAATATTAAGTAAAGAAGAGTACAGGGTCCATGTGGGGAGGGCAGGCAGCATGGGAATGCCTGAGGTTTGGGAACAATGGGCTAGAGGAATTCAGACAGGAAAGGAAAGGGCTCCTGGAGGGGTTGGGCGGGTAGAGGGGAAATAGGATCCAGGTGGAGATGAGAGAGGGTGAATCTGTACTTACAGGTCCAGGAAAGTGTGTGCAGATCTTGGTATAATCCATTTCGGTTGCAGTGTATAAATCCCCTGTGGAGATGGGAGGGTGAGCTTGGACTATATTGTAGAGGACCATGAATCCCAGGGTGCAGACTCTGAACTTAATTCAGGGGGCAGTGGGAGCCATTGAAGGTGCTTGAGGAAGGGCGTGGTTCATGACTGTCTTTGAAGAGACTCATTTGTAGTGGGTACCAGGACTGGATGCAGGATGACCAGTCAGGACCTAAGAGGGTATTAAGAGGCCATGGCTGAGGACAAGCTGCCCAGCCACCCAGTTGTTCTCCCTCTGTCTCTGGCAGGCAGCCCAGAGACGTTGGAGAGAGGCAGGTCTGGGGTGGATGAGCCACGCCCCGGTCTCTCTGCGGGGAGGCAATGGGAGCCTGGCAGAGGTGCAGGTCAGAGGTTGTGCATGGAGGCCTGGAGGGGAGAGGCCTGCCTCTCCCACCTGAGCCCAGTGGCCTGTTCCTGGTGTCTCTGGCCGAGCATGGAATGTTCTGGGGGAAGTGGGTGGGGTCGGCTGAAGGAAGCTCCTTCTGGTCCTGAGCACCGCATTCCTGCAGGAGGAGGAAGTGCCCGGTTTCCTGCCCTCCAGCTCCCCAGGGCAGCCTGGCGACGTTTCATTCATCAGCAGAGCCTGCCGCCCGTCTCGGCACAGGTTTTTTTAACTCTCCCACTTCTTCCTTCTAGTGCAGAGGAGTTCACCAGGAGTTCAGAATCAGGTTTGGTTTAAAAAACAGGAGTTTTTTGGTTTTGGATTTTTTGAAGACCTACTATGTGTCAGGGACCGTGTATGGAACTTCTGCTCTGTTATCAGAGTTCACCCTGGACAAAACCTGTTGGAAGGTATTATTCCCTCCATTGTGCAGAAAAAGAAACAGGGTGTGGAGAAAGCTAACTAGTCCCACATTATAGTCGGTTACCTACAGAGCCTGACTCCAGACTCGCACGCTGGTACTGTCTGTAGGAGCGACTGTGGACAAGATACATCACCTGGGAGAAATCATAGCACACTGTCCATGTTCCCCTGTCTGGGTGTGGGGCTGCACCCTGCAGCGTGCTGGGGCGCATCTGGAAGGTGGGGGTGCTGAACACCCGACAGCGTTGTGGCAGGGTTTCCGTGAGTTATGAGACGGCTAAGGTGCTATACACGTGTTCGCCGCTGTTACTACTCTTATGACATCAAACTCGAGTTTGTGTAGTCCTGAACACTGATTTTACTGGAAGACGTTTTGGGGAGGGTATCCCTTAGGGTCGGGGAGAAGCATTGTTTTAATTTTAAAATAATTAATAGGTATGGGATAGAATGGGCAGATCTGACCTTGGAGACATTTTGCCTTTGGGCTGGCTGTTTCTGGCCGCACCGGGATGCCGGGGGGATGTGGGGAGGGGTGGGGGGTGCACTCTCCTCTGTTATTAGCCTTACTGTGGTGAAAGCCTGAGACTCAAGCTGCCCTTTGCTGTTTCGAGGCTCCCAGGTGGTCCCAGGTCTCTTGTCTCACCTGTGCAAGGTTGGTGCCCAGGACCTTAACTAGCCGTTCTCTGAAGAGTTCACTTTCCAGCTCCACAGATTCAGAGAGGCCTCTTACTTTCCGGCAATTCTACCCAGACGACTCTCTTCCTGGAATGCCTGCCAGATGCCTGCCAAGCCCCTGCCTTTTCCTTTCAGCCCTCCGCCAGACTCTCTTCCTCTTTGAAGCCATCTGGGATTGCTGCAGAGAGAAATCCTGACTGCGTCTGCTCTTTGCTCCCCTGTCCTTTGCACAGTCCCAGAATTTATTAGAGTTATTGTCTGCTTCAGTCAGGATTCATCCCGCTCATGTGCAAACCGCACTGGGTATCAGGGCGAACAAAAGAGGTGGCCCCCCCTCCCTGTGGACCTTAGGGAGATTAACAAGTAAACAAAGAAATAAATGCACACGTTCAAACTGTGATACATGCAATGAAGAAAATGAATCCTTTCAGTCTTCTGCCCGAGGCTGTGTCCCCAGCCTGGGCCGTGTGCTGGGGACAGAGCGGATGTTCGTACAATAAAGGCTTGAACAGTCTGCACGTTCCTTCTGGGCGTGATGAGATCAAATCTTGAATCGACACAAGAACGTTTCGGAGGATGTGACACGTTATACAAATGTAATATTAGTAGCGCAAGACTCTTTCTCATCGATGAAGATTAGGGTAGAATTTTTTTCTCTGTAGAAGAAAATTCAAATTTTTTCCCCCATTGTATTGGGGTAATGTTTGACTTTTTTTTAAGTTTTAGGTTTACAGAAAAAATTGAGTGAAAAGTACAGAGTTCCTACTTACTCCCCTAACCTGCCCAGTTTACCGTTATTAAGGTCTTGCATTGATGTGGTACATTTGTTACAATTGGTGAGCCAGTACTGATACATTATTAATAACTGAAGTCCACAGTTTACATTAGGGGTCACGCTTGGTGGTGCACATTCTATGGGTTCTGACAAATGTATAATGACAGGTATCCACCATTATAGTATTGTCCAGAATAATAGTTTCACCGCCCCCAGAGTCCCCTGGGTTCCACCTAGTCATCTTTCCTTCTCTCCCCTGGAATCGGTGATCTTTTTGCTGTCTCCATAATTTTGCCTTTTCCAGGGAGTCGTAGAGTTGGGATCACACAGTAGACGGCCTTTCACGTTGGCGTGTTTCACTTAGCGGTATGTGTTTAAGGTTCCTCCATGTCTTTTCGTGGTTTGATAGCTCATTTTTATTGAATTTCATCCCATTGTTTGGATATACCACAGTTTGTTTGTCTGTTCATCTGTTGAAGGACATCTTGGTTGCTTCCACGTTTTGGGAATAATGAATAAAGCTGCTGTACACATTAGCGTGCCAGTTTTCAGTGTGAAAGTAAGTTTTCAGTTCATTTGAGTAGACGCCGAGGAATGTAATTGCTGGATCCTATGGTAACAGTATGTTTGGTTTTGTAAGATACTGCCTTCCAACGTGGCTGTACCATCTTGCAATATATGAGAGCTCCTGTTGCTCCACATCCTTGTCAGCGTTTGATGTTGTCAGTGTTCTGGATTTTGGCCGTTCTAATAGGTGTGTATTGGCATCTCATTGTTATCTTAATTTGTGATTTCTTAGTGACATATGATTGAGCATCTTTTCATATACTTATTTGCCATCTCTATAGCTTCTTCAGTGAGGCATCTGTTCAGATCTTTTGCTCGTTTTTTAAGTGGGTTGTTTGTTTTCTTTTCTTTTTTTTTAATGAGGAAGATTAGCCCTGAGCTAACGTCTGCCACCAATCCTCCTCTTTTTTTGCTGAGGAAGATTGGCCCCAAGATAACATCTGTGCCCATCTTCTTCTACTTTATGTGTGGGATGCCTATCACAGCATGGCCTGGTAAGCGGTGCGTAGGTCCGCACCTGGGATCTGAAGTGGTGAAACCCTGGGCCGCTGAAGCAGAGCACATGAACTTAACCACTCAGGCACGGGGCCAGCCCCAGTTTTCTTATTTTTGAAAAAGTAGTGTTTCTCCCATTTAGAATCTTATTCCTTGTCTCTGATTTATCTGAAAGGACAGGGAAAAAGGATTTATGTGTGTATGTGGGAATGATTATCATGGGAAAAGGCTCCCAAACACACATAGTTCTGTTTAGCAAAGAGTACGGTTTGGTGTCGAGAAGTTGGGATACCCTTGAGATGAAGAGCTGGAGCTTGGAATTCAAATCCTGGGCTTGGTCAGTTACTAGCTGTGTGACTTTTGGCACATCATTCACTTCTCTGATCCTCCATTTGCTCAGCTGTAAAATGGGGCTGTTAAAACCAGCTGTGCAAAATAAAGGACATGGTTCTGTAAAGTGCTTGGCACCAAGCGTGACAAAGAGTAGATGCTCAGTAAATGATGGTTCTTCTAATACGTCGTTTCACTTCTCCTATGTGACCTTCTGTGTTTCCTTTGTGTCCTAGTCTTTGAGACCCCAGAGCCCACTAGAATCCCATTTGTCCTTACAGTGTTAATCTGGGGTGTGCGCGCATATGGGAAGCATGCCATGCCAGCAGGCACCCACTTCTCAGCCTCAGCCTTTCCCCGGCCTCCCCTCACTTCCCTTGTTGGGAGCCCTGGACTCGTTCTACTTGCCTCTTCTTGGTCACTCCTGCCGCCAGCCACGTCCCCTGGGCTGCTGTTTCTCCAAGCCTGGCTACGAGTGTAGACACTCCAGCTACTCCCCATTCTGACTTCCCTGAACCACAGGCCTGTCTTGTTTGAGGGAGTGAGGCAAAGTCAGAGAGGCAGGAAGGTGACCAGGTTGACGGAGTCCACCCAGCAGTGGCTTTAGACTGGCCAGCTCCTGGCTCCTTTAGAGATGGGCCTTGCGGTTAGTTCCTGACATGGCCTCACCAACAGGCCCCCCACCCCTCTCAGGAAGGCCATATGGCCTTTCCCTCATGCTGGTTTCTCTTCCCAGTAGATATACCTTCTGCTTGCCAGGGCTCTGCCCTGCCCAGAAGTGACGCCTTCTGGGCATTTCCCACAATACGGAATGGAAGGCCCAGAAACTGCCCACATTTGCTGTGGACTGCCTGGAGACAGGGCTGTGCCTTCTAAGGTTTATACAGCGGTCGGGAAAGTGGCAGGACTGGCCGTAGGTAGAGGGTGGATTCTGCAAAACCATTTCTCCCTCCCGCCAGAGAAACGGCCGTTGAGTTGTTATGATCGCGGTGGGGAGGGGAGATGTATTGTCCTGTTATGAACTGACCTCCTAGGTTGTTGAGAGAGTCAAATGAATCAATACGGGTAAAATGCTTGGAGCAGAACTCACACGCGTGCGGTGTTAAATAGGATGTCGGCTGGTGTCACCACCATCAGCTCCGACTCTTTTCCCAGGGCACGCCCCTCCCACTCGCTCACCCACCTCCCACCTCCCCACTCCAAACTCCTTCACTTCCCTCAGGGGAGCTCAGGGGCTTGAAAGTGCATTTTGGAAGAGGGCAATCCTTACCCCAAAGCAATGACCTGTTAGCTCAATTTAGTACAACAGCGTTCATTGAGGCCTCTAGCTGTGCTCTTCTGGGTCCCAGGAATTCCAAGGCTAATAATACTGACAGTGGTGATGATGGTGCTAGTGATGATGACAATGATTGTGATGATGATGGTGGTGGTGGTGGATGATGACAATGCTGACAATGATGGTAATGGTGATGACAATGATAGTGATGGTGGTGGTGGTGGTGGTGGTGGATGATAACAATGGTGACAATGATGGTAATGGTGATGACAATGATAGTGATGATTGTGGTGGTGATGATGACAATGGTGACAATGATGGTAATGGTGATGACAGTGATAGTGATGATGGTGGTGGTCGTGGTGGATGATAACAATGGTGACA
>NC_060277.1:72043935-72070224 GCF_021613505.1 Equus quagga | reverse complement strand
TGACAGTGATGCTGATGGTGATGATAATAGTGATGATGGTGGTGGTGGTGGTGGAAGATGATGACGATAGTGATGATGGTGATGGTGGTGGTGGTGGAAGATGATGACGATGAGGAGCATGGCAGCCCTGCACTGAGAGTGTGCAGTGTTACGGGTCCCGTGCTGGGCATGTTCCCTGTACCATCTAAATCAGGGTTTTTGAAACTTGGCACTTTGACATTTTCGGCTGGATAATTTTATGCTGTGGGGCTGTACTGTGCATTGTAGGGTGTTTAGCAGTATCCTGGCCCGTACCCAGTAGGTTGTAACTGGTGGCACCCCCCAGTATGTCTCCAGACATTGCTAAATGTCCCTTGGGAGACAAAGTCACCCTGATTCAGAACCACTGATCTAATTTATTCTTCCCAACAGCCTCAGGAGGCAGCTACTCATTTTCCAGATGAGGCAACTAAGGCTTAGAGAAATAAAGGAAGTTGTCCAAGGTCACTGAGCTCATAATCCAAGAGCCAGAATGCAAACCCCAGATACCTGGTCCAAAGAACAGACTTGTAACCACTGCCCTTTATCAGTCGGCAGGAGAGGAGAATTCATCTGCCCCTTGGCAGGACCACCTGGGGCATGTGACCAGGTTAGGGCCTGCTTGGTCAGCCTGGGCATCCGTTGTTGGATTCATTTGGGGCTGATAAAAACAGCGGCTGCTGCCCGTTCTCTGACTCGGTTTGAACCTGGAGTGCTGAATGTATTTATGTGGAGACTGTCTCTACAGGCCCCAGGCCTTTGCCGTAACAAGGAGGTCCCACTGCTTCTCCTTCCTTTAGGCAGCCCTATTGCCCGCGGACACCTGTGGGGAGGAGCAACAGGAGTAGGCATGTTTTTCTGCAAATGGGGCCTCCTAAGTTCATTGTCTGTCTGCTCCCACTGAGGCTGTGAATCTGGGTTAACGTCTGAATGGCCAAAGTACTCATTTGTAATTTTACTTTTTTTTACAATAATTTATTATGAAAAATTTAAAATATAAAGCAAAGTTGAAAGAATTGCACAGTGAACACCTACATACCCAGCACTTAGCTTCTGTTATTAACGTTTTACTACTCTCCTATTTCCATTTTCCGGAACCCAGGTCAGTATCGTCTTAGCTGGTGGGTCAGTGAGCACACTGTGAATTCTCCATGAGGAGAATCCATTAATAACGTAAACAGTGGTAATGAGCCAAAGATGGTCTTCATTAACCAGGCTGATGGGGGAGGCAAAGGGTCGTGGATGTCCCTACTCACTGTTAGAGTAAAACTAGTTAATACTAAGTGAATTGGAAAGTTATTTTAAAATGTCATCCAGTACTTAATCCATATCATCTTAGAGAATGGAAATAATACAAGTGCAACAATTTCAAACAACGTCATATAAATCGCCTACCACAAAGAAGGCCACGTCTGTGAAATTCTAAATTGTTGTCCTCTCTGTTCCTTTGGTGGAGCCCTCCTTTGTCTCAGGAGTAAGTGAAGACCCTGGCAGACACTCTCACCCCTGGCTCAGCTACTGCTGCTCTCTCCAGCCCAGAGTGCATGGGGCAGGGGGACCTACAGTGACATCCTGAGCCCCCCCGCCTTTCCTGAGTGGGCATCGGCTACTGCTTCAGGCAAAGAGGGGATGTTCCGTCCTATGAGGCCCCATCATATTACACAGCCCTTGGTGTAAGTGATTCCCAACAGTAGACACCTTTAATACAAAGTTGGTGTTTTAATTATGCAAATTTTAGAACCTTTTTATTTTGAAATAATTTTAGACTTACGTAAAAGTTGCAAAAATGCTTCAGAGAGTTCCTGTGTACCCTTCATCCTGGTTGTCCTAACAGCTTATGTAACAATGTGATTGCTCCTCATTTTTTCCTTATCTTTCAAGACCTTCACATTTTTGAAGAGTACTGGTCAGTTATGTTATAGAATGTCCCTCAGTTTGGGTTTGTCTGATATTTTTTCATGATCAGAGTGCGGTCGTGCATTTCTGGTAAGAATCTCACAGAGGTGATGTTGCATCCTTCTCAGGGCATCATATCGGGAGGTACATGATGTCCGTATGTCTTGTCACTGGTGATATTAGTCTTGATCACTTGGTGAAGGTAGTGTCTGCCTGGTTTCTGCCCTGTAAAGTTACTATTTTTCCCTTTGTAATGAATAAATATCCTGGGGGAGATACTTTGAGACTATGCAAATATCCTGCTTCTTCTCAAACTTTTGCCTCCTCATTTTAGTATCCGTCCACAGATCTTTCCTGTGATGGTTCTTCCTGCGGTCTTTTAATGTCGATTCTTCTGTTTCCTTCATTCCTTCGTTTATTGATTGGAGCTCTTCTGTAAGAAAGAGCTGTCCCCTCTCTCTATTTATTCGATTGTTTATATCAGAAGGACTCATAAATATTTATTTTATCTTTTGGGTTATAATCCAATACTATTGTTATTTTTTTTTTGCTCAAATTCTTCCAGCTTTAGCTCATTATGAAAGTTTATATTATTGTGAAAATTTTCAACTATTACAGAAAAACCAGAAGAATAGTACAAAGAAAACCTGTCGTCCCTCCAGGTTTGGTCATTCTTAGCATTTGACCATATTTGCTTTCTCTCTCTCTCTGTCCCTTGCCCCTCTGCCGCAGTGTTTTCACAAATGTACCATCTGTTGCTCTTTTATTGAGGTTAATTTGCAGTTAATCTGTCCCTAGACCATCAGAGGTTGATGGTAAAATGTAAGTGGACAGCTCTTTGCCCCTGGAGACTGTGCCTGGCTGCCCTGTTCAGACCCCAGGTTCATTCTTCAATGTGCCCCGTGATTTTTTTTTAGCAGCTTTATTGGGAAATAATTCACATACCATACAGGTCATCCATTTAACATGTACAATTCAGTGGTTTTAGTATATTCACAGATAGGTGCGAGCATCACCCCAGCCAGTTTTAGAACATTTTCATCACCCAAAGAGAAACCCCCTATCTTGTAGCTGTTGCCTGCCCTCCTCCCCTGTAAGATGGAGGCAACCACTAATCTACTCTCTTTCTCTATGGATTTGTCTATTCTGGACATTTCTTTTAGGTGGAATCGTATGCTTTGTGGTCTTCTGTGGCCTGGTGTCTTTTTAGCATGTTTTCAAGGTTCATCCCTGTTGTAGCATGACTCAGTACTTTGTTCCTTTTTATGGCCACATAATATTCCATTGTATGGTTTTACCATATTTTGTTTATCCATTCATCAGTTGATGGACATTTGGTTTGTTTCCACCTTTTGGCTATTGTGAATAATGCTGCTACGAACATGGGTGTCCAGGTTTTGTTTAAAGATCTGTTTTCAATTCTTTGGGATGTATACGTAGGAGTGGAATTGTTAGGTCATAGGGTAACTCTATATTTAACTTTTTGAGGAACTGCCCAACTGTTTTCCACAGTTGCTGCACCATTTTACATTCACACCAGCAGTATACAAGGGTTCCGGTTTTTCCACGTCATCACCAACACTTATTTTCCACTTTTTAAGTTTTAGCCATCCTAGTAAGTTGAAGTGGTATCTCTCTGTGATTTTGACTGGCATTTCTTTGATGGCTAATGACGTTGAACATCTTTTCATGGGCTTTTGGGCAAGTGTGTATCTACCTTGGACAAATGTCTGTTGAAATCCTTTACCCAGTTTTTAGTTGTCATCTTTTTATTGTTGAGTTGTAAGAGTTCTTTATATATTCTAGACACTAGACCCTTATCAGGTATATGATTTGCAAATATTTTTTTAACCCCATTCTGTGGGTTATCTTTTCACCTTCTCGATAGTGTCCTTTGGTGCACAAAAGTTTTTAATGTTGATGAAGTCCAATTTATCTTTTTTTTTCTTTTGTTGCTTATGCTTTTTGTGTCATATCTAAGAAACTGCTGCCAAATCTGAGGTCACGAGGATTTATGCCTGTTTTTCTTCTAAGAGTTTTATAGTTTTAGCTCTTACATTTAGGTCTTTCATCCATTTAGAGTAGAGCTTTTAAATGGTGTGATGTAAGGGTCTAACTTCCTTCTTCATTTTTTTTTTTTTTTGAGGAAGATTAGCCCTGAGCTAACGTCTGCTGCCAATCCTCCTCTTTTTGCTGAGGAAGACTGGCCCTGAGCTAACATCCATGCCCATCTTCCTCTACTTTATATGTGGGATGCCTACCACAGCATGGCTTGACAAGTGGTGTGTAGGTCCGTACCCAGGATCCGAACTGGCAAACCCCGGGCCGTTGAAGCAGAACGTGCAAACTTAACCACTGTGCCACTGGGCCAGCCCCTAACTTCATTCTTTGGCATGTAGCTACCCAGTTGTCCCAGCACCAATCATTGGAAAGACTCTTCTTCCCCCATTGAATGGTCTTGACATCCTTGTCGAAAATTCTTTGATCGTAGATGTATGGCGTTATTTCTGGGCCCTCAATTCTATTCTAGGGCACATGTTTTGAGTATCCTCGGGGCACGAGGTGTGTCCTGCCCTTAGGGAGCGTTTGGTCCTTTAGGAGAGGTCACACACGTTCATAAGCCCCCAGAAACTGGAAAACCCTGGGAAGAGGTAAAAAGTGAATGTTTAAGAAGATGCCGAGGAGGGAGCGGTTGCCACAGGCTGTGGGTTTGGAGTTGGGGGTGGCGGGGGGCTTCCTGGGGGAGGCCTGGGCTTGGACACAGGGGATGATGCCAGGTGTTTCTGTTTGTTGGAGACAAATTTGGCCAGGTGGAGCAGAGCCTGTGGATGGCCGTGGACTCCCAGGGGAGGACACTGGGCTTGATTTGGAAGTGTCTGAGTAGAGCTGGGCCTTTGCGGGGCCCGTGGGGGCAGGATAGGCTGGGTCAGGGGGGCAGTGTAGAGACAGGGGACCCACTTAGCATCGCAGGGTGACTGAGGTCTGGGTGGGCACCTGGGTCAGGCGGTGGGAATGGTGGGGAGCAGGGGCCATCACAGACCTGTGACTTGGTGTCTCTCTGCTCTGTGGGCCTAGGGTGGGGTAACAGCAGCATTTGAGGCAGGGCAGGGGAGCCCCTGCTGCCATCTCTCAGGCCTTGCGCCTCTAATGCCAGCACTGCCTGTTCTGGGAAGCCCGCGCCAGCCTGCCTCCATGGCAGTGCCTCCAGGCTCCTCTGGCCCAGGGAACCCCGCGCCTGCTCACAACTCCTGTGGCCGATTCCTGCACGGCTCAGTTTCTGTGAACTCCTGCACATTCCTCAGTGCTGGAGCATGAGATGCTGAGGAGACCCCCTGCTCTGTTGCTTTTGTTAGGTGCCACAGCTGCAGCCGAGACTCCTTGGGGGCAGAGAGGGTGCTAGAAGGTGCCAGGGGCCAGCTGTGTGGTCTTGAGCCAGTGGCTGCACTTCTCAAGCATTGGGTCTTGAGCCCCTGCTCTGGAAGGGGACGATGATCATGCCATCCCCCTGGCATTGTGATGAATTTCGGTTGGTCACCCTGTGGCAAGCAGCCGGCAGGTCAGCAGAGCTCAGTAAAGCCAACTGCTGTCCCTTCCTGATTTGGTAGCTCATGGTCAGGCTGAGCATGTGCACGTACATTTTAATTTGTGGGCTCCTCCTAAAAGCCTCGAAAACTTCTGGCAAAATGCTGGTGGTTCTATTTGGCCTTTTTTGCTCTTCTCTGTACCAAGCCATGTTCTGGAGGTGGTCCCCTCTCTCACTCTCAGGGGGCTCCCACTGAGTCCTTGGCAGTCTTCACCATGGTCATTTGTGACGGGCACCCCCACTTGTTTGGGGCCTTAGCCTCTGCCAGGGGAACGGGGAGTGTGCGGAGAAGTTGACAGCTGGTGCCCGGGCAGCGTGGTACTTAACCTTGGATTTGGAACAGAGAAACGTCTGTTTGTGTTTCCATGAACGAGAGGGGACAGCTGGCCCGCAGATCGGCTAGGTCAGCTGGGGGTTGCCTTGGCTGCCAGCTTTAAACAAACAGCCAGGGCCAGGGTTCCCGCCCCGGCTCTGGTGAAGTGGGTGGAAGAAGGATGGAGAAGTACCTGGTGGAGCCCAACAAGAGCCACCTGAGAGCTAGTGTTGGGTGGGGGGGGCTGTGACGAGGCTGCGGGGGGAGGCGGCAGTGTGGGAAGCTGCTCCCGGGACCTGGAGCACTGCCGTTGTCAGCACAGCTGGGCACTGGGACTTTAACAAGCAGGTGAGCAGGGGTAGCCCTGTTTTCATTCCAGAGCTTCTCTGCTTCGTGGAGAGGTTTCTCTTGGGCTCCTCCAACTCCCAGGAGTGAGCTAAAATCAGATTTCCTTTGCAGAAATTCTGTTTGCCTGGCACTTTCTAGACACACAAATTGCAAATACGGAAGCAGGCTTGTATTTCTGCATTAAGAGACAAACAGCATTAACACCCATCACTGCACATACCAAGCCTGGTGCCTGGCAGCCCCTGGGAGGACCTGGGCATTTTCGGAGCAGAGAGTCCCTGGGGTCACGGACACCTGCTGACCCTGAAGCCTTGATTTTATTCTGGTAACCCTTGAGCTGAGGTCTAATTCCATCTCCTGTTCATTTTTTGTGCCTTTGACCTCTTTTTTGACAGTCTGGTGAATCCTATGGTACCTTTCTCAAAATAATGCACAAACAGGATTACAGAGGAAACCAATTATATTGACTTACTGTTATCAGAATATTTTTAAAAACAAGCTTTTGATATAGTAAACTATGTGCTTTTTTTTTTTTTTTTTTGGTAAGAAAGACTGGCGCTGAGCTAACATCTGTTGCCATTCTTCCTGTTTTGCCTGAGGAAGATTGCCCCTGAGATAACATCTGTGCCACTCTTTCTCTATTTTTGTATGTGGGTCGCTACCACAGCATGGCTTGATGAGTGGTGCGTAGGTCCGTGCCTGGGATCCAAACCTGCAAACCCTGGGCCACCGAAGCACAGTGTACAAACTTAACCACTACACCCCTGGGCTGGCCCCATGTGCTGATTTTTTGAGTCATTAGGTAAACAGCCTTGCAGCAGTTCTGATAACTATTGCGATCTTAAAGTGGTGATGAGCATAAATAATATTTCAAGATATCTGCAAATCTGTATTGTGATATGAAAATATCTGTATTCTGTAGATAACCAAGACACAGGCACTGATAATATGACTGTGGTGGGTTGCCTACATTCATAATGAAAGGAAATAGAAAATTTCAGTTGCAGGTTAGTGAAAATAAAGATATCATTTGTTCCCGCCCAAGTTCATGGCTCCCCCTTAAGAACTCTCAAGACAGGCACTGACCAAAGGAGATTGTTTTCCTGTATCTTCTTTTTGCATCAACCATGACAAGTCCCTGTCTCAGGATTTAGACCCCTCTCCTGGTCCTTAGCGCCCCAGGAGCTCCAGGGGGCACTTGAGACCAGCTTGAACATCTGATCACACATACTAAAGGGCCCACCCCCAAGGTAGGGCTCTGGGTTCTGTTTTCCCATATGTTATGGGTTGAATTGTGTCCCCCGAAAGGGTATGGTTAAGTCCTAACTCCCAGAACCCCAGAATGTGACCTTATTTGGAAATAGGGGCATTGCAGATGTAACTAGTTAAGATGAGGCCATACTGGATTCTCCTTTGGTCTTAATCCACCGTGATGAGTGTCCTCTCAGAAGAAGAGTGACACACCGCACCTTTAACGGGCTAAAACGTCCATTCTAGCTCACCCAAATCCCTGCCTCTTTGTCTGAGGCAGTTTTCTCATTCCCGGGCTGAAACGCTATGCAAAGCCTGCAGCCAGAATAAGAGGCACAGCATCCCCCCCTTGCCTGTCACTCAAGTGCCAGCCCTCCGACTTTAAGGCCTCAGCTCCGCCCACACGTCCCCAGGGCACACGGCCATTTGAGGTCAAGAGGCACAGGGAGACGGCCACGTGGAGACACAGAGGGAAGGAGGCCGTGCGAAGGTGAAGGCAGTGACTGGAGTGATGCAGCTGCCAGCCCAGGAGGGCCAAGGAATGCCAGCAGCCCCCGAAGCCGAGAGAGGCGCGGCCCTGCCGCCGTCTTGGTTTGGGACCTCTAGGCTCTAGAGCTGCTTGAAGCCTTGCAGCTTGAGGTGGTTTGTTACGGCAGCCCCAGGAGGCTGGTACCACGTGGGCTGAGGGGAACGGGGCACTGCTTCGGGCCTGGCTGCCAGCCTCTGGGGCTCCCCTCCTTCCTGTGTGTTCTCGGGGTGACACCTGCCAAGAAGTCTGGTTACCCTGTATTCGGCCGCTATCCTCCATCTCTGTGATGGCCTTGCTTCGTGCCCCCTACCTGCCCTGTTTCAGGCCTTTCAGAAATGACCACAGCGAGCTGTGCCTCTGGTGACGTGTGGGTGAAGTTGTGGCGCTAAAGTCGGAGGGCTGGCACTTGAGGGACGGGGGACGTGGGAGAGAGGAGGAGGATGCTGTGCCTCGTATTTTGGTTGCAGGCTTTGCATAGTGTTTCAGCTGGAAAATGAGAAAACGGTCTCTGCTAGAGAAAGAGGCAGGCATTTGGGTCCACTGGAATGGGTGTTTTAAGCCATTAAAGTGTGGATTTACTTCTCTAGGGAGAAGAGGCCCCCACAGCTGTAAGTGAGGCATCCTGCCTGTACACTGTGGGAGGCCTTCTGGGCACGCAAAGAATAACCCCTCTCACCCTGCTTGACCTGAGATGCTGGGCATGTGCCTGGTGCAAAGTCAATACCTAGTGCTTGTTTGTTGAATGAATGAGGGTAAGAAACCAAGAAGTAGCTGCTGCTTGTCTCTCTGAGGACAATAGCAGGCTCTGAGCTCTGTGACTCTGGAGGGGCTGTGCCACAGAACAGGCCTGGGGTGTCCAGGATGGACTACTCCTGAAGGGCACTGCCAAGAAAGGCTGCAGGAATCTGAGCAGGGCTGCAGGGTCTTAGAGAGCCCCACCCGGGAGGAGGATGTAGGTGGGAGCCACGAGGATAGGTGGGGTGCCATCGCTGGTCTAACTCCTACTGAGTCATCCTTAGAAAATGATTCCAGAATAAATTCACCCGTAATCCCAAACCCTGCTCCTCTAATGTGTGAACTCTGCATTTTCCACACGGCACATGATTATTATAGGGTGCTGTCATTGTGTCCACCATTGGGTTCTACTTCATGCACCTAATCTTGCTGTAAACCCTTTTCCAGGTCATTTGTCATTTTTGATATTGACACTGCCATTGACTGTGCCATCGTTGACCACTCTTCAAGAGTTGGAGTCCTTTCTAGATTTCCCGTGGTTTTAGGTGGTGTAAACCACTTTGCAGAGTGGGCCAGAGGCAGGACAGGTGAGACCTGTTCAGTGGATGGGAGCCACCTGCATGTGGCTGGGAGGAAGGTTAAGGAGGTCGGGGGTGACACTGTGGGACCTGAAATTCCAGGCCCAGGAGGCTGGGCATTATTCCATGGGCTGCGGTAACCTCTTGAAGGTTAGTGTTAGTTCCATGAAGGTGTACCAGACAACCACCATGTGTCCGAGATGCATTCCAAGAGCTGCAGTCTTCGCAGGGGTCACAGAGGTAAAGACCCGCCCCCCGCCCAGAATTCAAAGTGGAATGAACTGCTGAGGGGAGGCAGGTGGGGTCGATTCTGAATGGGAGTTGGGTGGGGACGAGTTAGAGAATTCCCGGAGGAGGTGGTGCTGGGCCTCTATGGGTAGACCATGTGCAGGAGAGGCGTTTCATGTGAGTTCCGGAGACAAGACTGAGCAGCAGAACATGTCCCAGTTCCCAGTGGCTTAGATCTTCCTTGACTTACGCTGGGGTTACATCCTGATAAACCCTTCGAAAGCTGAGAACACTGTAAGTCAAAAATGCGTTTAATACACCTAACCTACTGAACATCGTAGCTTAGCCTCGCCTGCCTTAGATGTGCTTAGGACACTTACGTTAGTCCACAGTTGGGCAAAATCATCTAACACAAAGCTTACTTTATAACAAAGTGTCGACTATCTCGTGTAACTGATGGAATACTGTACTGAAAGTGTAAACAGCGTGGTTGTCTGGGGACAGAATGGTGGTTACTGTATCGATTGTTCACATTCACGATGGCAGGGCTGACTGGGAGCTGCTGCCGCCCAGCGTTACGAGAGAGGATCCTACGGCATATCACTAGCCCGGGAAAGATCATAGTTCAAAATTCAAAGTACAGTTTCTACTGAATGTGTATCGCTTTTGCACCATCATAAAGTTGAAAAATTGTTAAGTCGAACCATCGTAAGTCAGGGACCATCTGTAGAGTGTGAGTTCTGTGGAGGGATGTGGTGGCAGGTGAGACTGGAAGGGTAATTTGGGCCAGATCATGGATGGCCTTATGTGCAGCTTGGGTTCTTTCCTTTGGCAGTGGGGAGCCATTGAAGGTTTTTGAGCAAGAGCATCTCATGGCCTTACCTAGGCTTTGAGGATGAACTCTCTGGCTGCAAGTGAAGGGGGTGAGGTGAGCCCCAGGAGGTCCAAAGGCCGATGGGGAAGCTGTCCCACAGTCTGAGCAAGAGACAAGGAGAATCCAACTGGGACCGGGGAGGGAGTAGTCACTGGGGAAGCAGATCTGGAAGGACGCCCGCTGACAGCGTGAGTTCTAGGGCCGTTTGTCAGGTACTAGCTTCCCCGGGGCTCCCGTCTCATCTCTCAAATCTGCTTGAGCCCTGCCTCGTGCATAATTAGCCCGAGACCCCACAGAGAGTTTCCTTGGGTGCTCAGACAGGCCTTTGAGGCTTCCTCTCTAAATCTTGCATCCTCGTGACAGGTGGAGGAAGTGTCGATGCCTGGGTTCACCTTATCTTGCTGCTAGTGTCATGTTTCCCGTATCATAGTAACAGAGCAGGTGTCAGAGCCTGTTGCTAAGGGTTCCCTGGAATATTAATACCTGGGTGTAGAACTGAGGGCTGTCACACTGTGTCTTTGACGTCTCGGGAACCCTCGGCTTGGTGGCAAGTATTCTTTCATATCATCCCTGCTTTTTCTCCCTCCTTGAGGCCCTCGTCTCCTCCCCCGCTACCCCGGCCCAGGCACCCCCAGCTGTCTGGGGATGGCAAACTCCCCAGCAGCGATTGTGCAGCCACTCTGCCCTCCCGCGCCCAGGGCGGGCATGACTAAAGGATCACAGCAGAGGCTGAATGGGCCCTGAGTCCTTTCTGTGCAGCTCTCCGGGCGTCAGCTCGGATTTGGCATGGGGATGAAGCCTCTGTCCCAGCCCAGCACAGGCCCCCTGAGGTAGCTCTGGGCTCTTCCGCGGTCCTCCTCCTCAGGGCTCTCTGGCCTGTGGGTGGGGAGTGGAGTGGGTTTTGCTCTCCTCTTGCATCTCCTGTTTGTCTCCTCCTCTGGTCTTCTGGTCTTTCCTCTGCTCACAGGTTTGAAAATCAAACTCCAAACAGCTCTGGGAGGGGTTTGGTCGGATATGAGCTCAGGGTTGGGACTTTATTTACCAAATGCCATTTCTATCAGTTATGTATTTGCCTTGATAATACTGCATAATAACCAGGCCCAGACTCCTTGATTTACAGCCTCGCTTCACTGCTCCTGAGTCTGTGGGTCACTGCTGCTCTTGCTGGGCCGTGCGTTTCATCATCATGGGTCAGCGGCTCAGAGAAAACCTCTCTCTGTGGAAGGATGCACTTTCGTTCTCTTGGTAGCTCTTTGGAAGTGGTGTCCTGCACTTGCTGGTGACTCCTGTTTGCCTCTGCATATGGTGTCCCCTCCTCGACCCTGCGGTCCTTCCATCCTGCCTGCCTCCTTCCTGCTGTTCTTCCCGCTTCGTTCCTTCTCTTCCCCTGAGGTCATCCACTCATACCACCTTCGGCTCTGTTATGTCCGTGGAAGTTCCCCTGGAATAAAATCAAGGAGGCGAAAGTGCCAGGGTACAGGCGGGAGAGATGAGCACACCTGGGAGCAGGTGCAGGCGAGAGGAGCTGTCCTCGCTCGGGCCTTTGTGCCTTTGCTTGTCTTTGCTCGCCTCTGTTCTGTTCTGGCTCCGGTAGGCGGGCGGAGCCCCCGTGGGTGTGTTTAATGCTCTCTAGGGGCAGGCTGTCCTGCCCTCCAGGTATCTTTCTCGAAGTTGGGTATGGCTCAGCGAGAGCTGCAGGCTGCCCATCTTTTCCACCCTGTGTTCAGTGGTTGTAAGTTTTGGGAGGTTGGGGGTCAAACAGCAGCATTGTCCTGGAGTAGTGACGAGGTGTGCTGCTCTCTGGAGGGTACCCTCCTTTCGTCCTCACCCCAGCCTGTGGTGGGGCGGACACCCCGCCCCTTTTTAGAGGAGAACAAACGGTGGAGAGGTGTTATGTGACCACCTGGTCACTCGGAGCTCTAAGGCAGGTGCCCACTTTACCGGATTCTGAGCCCACGACGTCCGCTAAGGGGGGGAGAAGGCTTCTTCTAAGTAGGCTCGAACGTTTGCAGAAGGGAGGCCCTTTTTCAGTGATTCGAGGACCGTACGCATTGTTAAAACCAACTGACTGGAGATTTACAGGTAGCTTCTTGTATCTGAGTTCTGAGTTTGAAAATACAAAACCCGCCTTGGGCCGACGGGACGGGCTGCCTCCAGCAGCCCTTTTTGCGGTGACTGTTTCTGGATGTACATCGAGGGAGTGGGCGTGAGGCCTGCAACTGGGAGGTCGGAGTGGCTGTGAACGTCACTATAGCAAAAGTCGCTTCAAAAACCCATTTCAAAAAAATACACTTCCTTTCCCTTTGGGTAATTTATCCTAAGGAAATAATCAGAGATGGACACAAAGATTTGTCTCCCGGGATGTCCATTTTAGTGTTGAATGTAATAGAGCAAAACTGGAAGCAATCTCTGTGCCCCTAAATGGGAAAATGATAAAACATATCCAGAATACTAAGTTAAAATTAAGAATCGTGTTTTTGAGGACTTTTAATAATGTGAGAAAGTACAGTGTGATAAGAAAGCAGAGTGAACAGTGTATGTAATACGAACCCAGTTTTATTTAAAATCTACACACAAATACCTAGGAAAAAATGAGAAGCTCTTACATTAAAATGTTAGGACTCTTCTCTGGGGGTGGGTGATGGGCCGGCGTAGGGTGTTTTCTTTGTAATGTTCTGTGGAGATGCCACGTGAGGTTGCCCAAAGCCGGCTTGGGGAGAGGAGAATTGGATCTCCCTGTCAGAATGTGCTTGTTTGCTGAGATCTGCCTCAGAAAGTTGCCTGGGGCTCACGGACCTCCATCCCCTGGGAATTTTCTCAGGAAATCGTCACCAGGCAACTCCGTTCCTGTCCCCTCATGGGGTCCCCTGAGCCCCTGCGCTGCAGGTGGAGAAACGCTTATGGGTGCAGCCTGGCTTGTCTCGCCCAGCGGGGGGCAGGTGGCACCTGCAGGCCTGGAAGGCACGCTGGCCCCTGCGGGGGGAGGCGGCTCGGCTGTCAGGAGCCCCTGGGCGCTGACTCCGCTGTGGGGAATCCTGGGGGACAGACTGCCTGCGCGTGGGCAAGTCGCAGAGCGCGCTTGGAGCCCAGCTCTGCTCCCAGCACGTCTGGCTTGTTGCCTGAGTTCCTCTGTGTCTGGGAAAGGCCGTCGCTCTGATGAAATCAGTTGAATTGAACAGAGGTTCAGCGAACATCCACTTTGTAGGAGGATGAAGGCCCCCTGGGGAGCCCACAGCCCTCTGGGGAAGGAGAGATGGAGACCTGTCAATAGAAGGAAGGTGTCTGGGGCCGGTTCTCAGGTAGAACCCCCACTTCCCCAGGACCCTCTTCCTTCCCCTGCAGAACACACTCACACACGTGCACACACCATGACCGTGTTCCTTCCCCCGCAGAACACACTCACACACGTGCACACACACCATGACCGTGTTCCTTCCCCCGCAGAACACACTCACACACGTGCACACACATGCACACACACACACACACACCCCATGACCGTGTTCCTTCCCCAGCAGAACACACACACACATGCACACACACACATGCACACACACACACACACACCATGACCGTGTTCCTTCCCCAGCAGAACACACACACACACACACACACACACACTCCCCACAGCCTCTTTCCTCACAGCTGGAAGGACCTGAGCCGCAGGCCCGGCCTGGGTACCCCTTCTCCCCTCGTTGACAGAGGAAGGCCAGCGCACCAGGTGGCCCTCCTTCTGCAGACACCCTGCCTCTGCTCCCTCTGGGCCCTTGGCCAGTCCCGTCCTCCCCTTCGTGAATGCCTGCTTTTTGCTCACCTTTAGACCTCTGTTTTGTCCCCTCATCATTTGGTTTCTGTCTAGGACAGATTGGCATTTATTAAGCAGGGGTGCGGTCCATGTTGAACTCACGGGGCACTGTTCTTTGGGAGGTCTAAGGACCCACCTCGTAGGAGGGCATGGGCCTGATGCGGCAGGGCCTGGGGAAGGGGCCCTCCCACTGGAGGCGGGCAGAGCCCAGGAGGTGTGTGTTGGGTAGTGGTGAGCATGTAGCCTGGCAGAGCAGCCCCCTGGTTAAGGGGGTGTGCGAGCCGGGGACAGTTGGCTGGCAAGTCAGGGAGCTGGCAGCCACTTCAGACTGAAGAGGTTTGGGAACCTAAGCTGGCTCCGTTGGCAGCTTCCTAAGTGTGGCTCCCCCAGCTGCCCTTCCTCTCGCACCGTCTGTCCTGAGGCTGCTGTCTGTGGATGAAGGACAGCTGTGCCTTCTGAGGTGCCAGCCGCAGCACAGGGCGAGCACAGCAGTCCCTGGGCGGGGTCCTGAGTCTTTGCTCGGAGCCACCCCCGTGGACATGCTCAGCCACAAACTTACCATCATTGAAGACCCTGCCAGCCAGTACCCATGGCCCCAGGTCCCGAAAGGCAACATCCTCTCATCTCCTTAGACATCTCTATAGCATTTGACTCTGCAGGCCCATCTTCCCTGAAGCTGCGGGAGCGAGAGGAGTGGGGGACACTGGGATGTCCTTCTCTTCTCTGCCCTGGGGACTAGGCTGGGGTGGGGGCTCAGATCCCACCTCCTGGCTTGGGGCAGCCGCCAGCCTCCCACCCTAAGACCCTTCCTCAGTCCCTGCCTGCGCCCAGGCCTCCCTCCTGCAGCTCAGCAGGGCGGGGTCAAGTGTTGGAACTGCACAGGGCAGTCCCTCCAGCCTGTCTGTTTCATCTCCCTCGGGTACCGATGAGGAAACTGAGGCCCAGGGAAGACAACTGACTTGTTCTTGCCTTCCAGTAAGTTCGCATAAAAGCTAGATTTTCATGGCTCTTTTCTTTCCTAGTTGAGTCTTCTTTCCACCGTCCTCCCTGCTGTACAACCCTTCCTTCCGTGCCGACGGCCCTGATAGGACGCAGAGAAAGTAATCTTGGTTAAGGGTTAGGAGACTGGCACAGTTAGCTGTGTGACCTTTCCTCAGTCTCTTAACCTCTCTCTTTTCTCTTTTGCTGACCAGAAAAGAATAATGATTAGATTTAGGAAGAACAGAACAGAATAGCCTGTGGGTGGTCGCAGAGTTGTTTTGGCTAAAATTAGAAAAACAATGTAGAGGACTGGACCCTAAATGGCTCAGAGGACAGATAAATGTTAGTTTGGGGGTTCCCTTACCAGTGATCCCAAAAGTCTGGCCCCCTAGGAAGTGGCCCAAAGGGGACCGAAAGAGTTCATTCCCTAGAGATTCATTTGGGGCTGTGAGGAATGGCTGCGTCTCCACCTGTGTTTGCTGCTGTCTTCTCCTGGATGTCCCCACCTGTCCCCCCATAAAAGAGGTGATGACGGTTTGAGCACGAGAGCACAGGACCCCAGCTCCTCCCCCTGCCCAGCTCCACACACTTTTGGTTCAGAAGCTTCTGGAGAAGATGAAATTCCCACTCTGAGATTCCTTGGCCTGCTCCTCCCCTCCGGGGTCAACACTGGTGCACCCCTGCCTCTGTGGGGGTGCCTGGCAGAGCAGAGGGGCCACTGCATCCTCTCTGTGCCCATCCTCGCTGTGCCCAGCTGCCCAGGGTAGGCAGGAAGGCTCAAAGCCTTCCCATCCTGGGAGCAGTGGCCCGAGACCTGGTGCCCCCTGCAGACCAAGGCGGGAGCGACGACACCTGTGAGGCGATGACAGGTGGCTGCCGCCGGGACACCCGGTTTACCCTGGCACAGCCTGTCCCGGTCAGGGAGACCCCCATCACTTCCATTTCTTGAAGCTCCCAGAATGTTTAAAAATAATAATAAGGATTCAGGGCTCCTGAGCTGTAGTATGTTTTAAATGTTTACGTGGAACCGAATAACGCTTTTCACACCCACACCGCGATGTGACCGTGCTATTCACAAGATAACAGAAATTTTAAAAAGCAAAACAAAACAAACCATCGTGCGGAAAAGGCTGGAAGTGGGACACCGGTTTAAAGTTGTTTGATAAGCGTGTCGTTTTTGACTCTGTCTGCGTTTTCCTGGATTCTGTGTTAGCCTCATTTGGAAGAAGGTCAAGACTTTAGATGCGAGGTCTTTGATGACCGTGGCACCCCAGCAGCCCTCCCCTGCGTGGGCCTGGCTGTGGGGTCTCCACGCGTGGCTCCTGAGGTCTAGGGTCCCCAGGTCTATTTCCCGCTGCTGCTTGGATGTGCTGAATGGGACAGAGAGGCCGCTGTGGTGAATGTCGTGGGCTTGGTCCCTGTGTGGGTCAGTCAACGGCAGCCCGCAGGCTGCCCCCTGGTGGTCATCACAGAAATGGGTGACTTTGGGCTGGAACAGCAGTTCTCAAACCATGGTCCGGGGGTCCCCAGTACCTTTCAGGGGGTCCGCAAAATCAAAACTTTTCATAAGAATAACAAGACGCTTGGTCTCATTCTCTCACAAATGTGCAGAAGATGAAAAGTTCGTCGATAGGATTTTAGATGCCACATTGGAACTAATCTTTAAGAAGCTACCATCTGTTGCATTTTGGTGCAATTGAAAGAATATCCACAATTATCTGGAAAGGCAATTAAAATAGTCCTCTCTTTTCCGACAGTAGTACATATCTGTGGGAGTCTTGATGTCCTTCATGCACTTTAACAAAACCATATGTGGCAAAAGATTGAGTGAAAAATCAGCTATGACCATCCAACTGTCTTGTTAAGCCAAACATTACAAAGACTTGTAAAAAGGTAAAACAATGCCATATTCTCACTAATTGTTTTTGTTTTGAAAATATAGTGGTTTTTTTTGTAAAATATGTGAACATCTAATGGGTCTATGATTTTTTGGTGAATTAATAATTTTAAAGTTTTTCCTCAGTTTTAATTTCTAATATGGTAAATATCAGTAACTATAGCTCATATCATTTGGAGTTCTCAAGTTTTTTTGTTTGTTTTTTTGCAGAGGAAGATTTGCCCTGAGCTAACATTTGTGCCAATCTTCCTCTATTTTCTATGTGGGTTGCCACCACAACATGGCTGTCACTGAGTGGTGTAGGTCTGCGTCTGGGAACCAAACCTGGGCCACTGAAGCGGAGTGCACCAAACTTGACCACTAGGCCCCAGGGCTGGCCTGTCAAGAATTTTTATAGCAGTTTAATGAGATGTAGTTCACATGCCATAAAATTCACACTTTTGGGAGCTGGCCCAGTGGCCAAGTGGTTAAAGTTCCACATGCTCCACTTTGGTGGCCTGAGTTCACAGGTTTGGATCCTGGGTGCAGAGCTGTATCACTCACCAGCCGTGCTGTGGTGGCAACCCAAATACAAAAGCAGAGGAAGATGGGCACAGGTGTTATCTCAGGGCTAATCTTACTCAAGCCAAAGAAGAGGAGGATTGGCAGCAGATGTTATCACAGGGCCAATTTTCCTCAACAACAACAACAACAAAATTCACACTTTTAAAGGATACAATTCAGTGGTTTTAATTTATTCACGAAGTCGTGCAACCATCACCACTATCTAATTCCAGAACGTTTTCATCACCCCAAAAAGAAACCCTGAACCTATTAGCAGTCATTCCTCATTCTTTCCTCTCCCTGCCACCACCCCAGCTCCTGACAACCTCCCGTCTCCTTCCTGTCTCTGTGGATTTGAACATTCTAGACATTTCATATAATGGAACCACACAATGTGTAGTCTTTCATGTCTGCCTTCTTTCACTTAGCATTGTGTTTTCAAGGTTCATCCATGTGTAGCAGGTATCAGTACTTCATTCCCTTTTGTGGCCGCATAATATCCCATTGTTTGGATATGTCGCATTGTGCCCTTCATCAGTTGACATTGAATTGAATTGACATTCAATTGAACGCACATTGAATTGTTTCCACTTTTTGGCTGTTAGGAATAATGCTGCTGTGAACATTCACGTATAGGTTTTTGTGTGTGGACACGTGTTTTCAGTTCTCTTGGGTATATACCTAGAAGTCGTTTCTGGGTATATGGTAACTCCGTTCAACATTTGAGGAACTGCCAGACTAAATTCCAAGCTGAATAATTTTTGAGTGTGCGGGAGTCCTGTGTTTGAGAACCACTGGTGCAGGTGGGCGCAGACCAGGGAGTGTGGATAGCTCAGTACAGCCCCTCATCTTTGTGCAGGGATTGAGATACCCTCAAACTCAGCTTTCTCTTCCCCTTTCTTCTCTCCCCCAACACATATCCTTGGTGGCCCCGAGAGAGCCAGCTAACCTGGACTGCACAAGTTAAACCACCAGGAAGGTCTGGAGCAGGCCCGCCTCCCTGCAGGATTCCCGAGGGTGCCATTTTCATTGTAGTCCCAGTGGGCGGCACCCCCTGCAGTTGTGCAGGTGGCGGTCATGGCTGCAGCCACCGTCCCCTGCCTGCCTGCCCACTCTGCAGAGCACGGTGATCGTTGGCGGAACCTCCCGGGGAGCAGAGTCTGTGCAGACCTTGTTTGCAGAGCTGAGGAAGGCGGGTGGCTCCAGCTGCATGTGTGTACCTGGGGTCGCCACTCCGGGTCCCCCGGGTTTGGGAGCAGTGTGGGGTTTGCCCAGGCTGTCAGGCCGTCTGCCCTGGCCCAGCCCCTCCTGCTGGGCGATGTGCAGAGGACGGCAGGGGCTGCACTTGGAAGAGCCGGGGTCAGCGCTCTCCATGGCTGGCCCACTAAGTGGAAAACTGAGGAGGTGTGCCTCTTCTCTCCTGTGTGATTCTAACCCTTTGATGTCCTGCCAGTTATGTCTGATCTTGTCACTTAGTCGCATGATCCTCCTAGAACTGTGAGCTTTTTGAAAGAGGAGCTTTCAGGGAACAGTTTAGCTGGAGGAGTGATTCTGATGGTGCGATTCCGGGCATCAGTGGAGAGCAATGTACTGGGATAGGTTGGAGGGGCCGATGTCTGCCATCTGAGGGACCCTGTCTGCCACCTGCACCCCTGCCAGTGACCTGCTCTTTCTTTTTCCCTCTTCTCACCTCAGATGTGACCCCCTCCCCCGGCTGGGCGCTCCAGGCCATGGCCGACACCATCTTCGGCAGCGGGAGTGATCAGTGGGTCTGCCCCAATGATCGGCAGCTTGCCCTGCGAGCCAAGTGAGTACCCCAGGGCCCCGCCACGCCTTCCTTCCCCCTCCCTGCTCCCCTCCTTTCTTTGGTGAGCTTCAGTTCCAGAGACGCAGAAAAAGAAGTTTGGACACAAGTGCTTGTCTGATGCACACCATACCCCAGGCCCTGAGCTGGGCACTTCACAACCATTCACTCATTTAACCACCTTGTGGAAATTTGTCCCCATTTTTCAGAGGAGGAAAGTGAGGCTGGCTTTGCCTAGGTCGCTTCGGTTGTGAGTGGCAGGGCTGGGACCACACTCGGGTCCATCTACTCCCAACCCTGTGTTCTCTGTACCTCAGCAGACTGCGGAGAGCCAGACAGCTTCCTTTGCCTTCTCTGTTAGAGTCGACATCCCTCTGTCACTGAACCTTCAGTCCTGGGGCTCCTGGAGGCGGGAAGCCTCTGATCTCTGGGTGCCCACTTCACAGCTGAGTGCCTGGCGCCGACAGACAGGACAGAGCAGAGCTGGTCAAATGAGTGAAGAGCTGTCCCTGGGCTGAGACGCCCAGCCAGCCTCGAGGGATCCCAGGTCTCCTCCACTCATGTCAGGGTCTCTCTGTTTCTGATTTGTCCCCTTGGGGTCCTGGTTTTCCTGTTATCCCTTAGCCTGGTGACCCATCTGCTCCAGTTATGTCAGGCTGTGTCCACGGACCATCCCCCCCATGGCTGGAGACCAGGGGCGCCCGGGTGCCTCTCCTGCCTTCCAGTCCTCTCCACTCCTCTGGGGAATTGGGGATCCCTGGCATCCAGTAAGCCCAACAGCGCCCCTTCACCTGCAGATCCTGCCAATTCCGGGAGCCAGCGTTTCCCCAATGGGACCAAGTTCAAGAACTCTGCAGTTAGATGTTATGAGCCTGCAAGGGGACAGAGCTGAAACGTCAAACAGAGATAGAAAAGTGAATCCCAAACGCGCAGGAACAGTGGAGTCCTGCGCGATTGCAGGAAACTTTGCATGACGGTCAGTTTGTCCCTCTCACTGGGATGGCTCAGCTCCTTCCAGCCCCGCAGAGCCCCCGCGGGGGGAAGGAGATGAGGGATGAAGCCAGCCCCGCTTTCTCTCTCCTCTGATGCTGGGCGAGGTGACGTGTCCCCCAGCAGGACACGAGGAGCTGGGGAGAGCTGTGTTCTTGTACTAGGGCCTAGGGTGACCCCTGGTGACCTCCCCCACAGCATTCCCTTCAGTTCTCCCTGACCTTGTCTTGCACTCAGCAGCCAAAAGCTGTTATAGCACCTTTTAGAAGAGCCATGCTTTTATCTCCTCCCCCAGGGTGTGCTCCTTGTAATGCCAGGCTCCTTGTAATGCCAGGACTACAAGCCCCCGCAGCCAGGCGCTATGCCCAGGGGAAGCCTGGGAAATTACCTGCTGTGGCTCCAGCTCAGGTCTGTCTTCCAGGCAACATCAGCCGTTTGCTAACCCCCTCCTGTGTGTTGGGCACTGCTTGCACAGCAGCAAACGAGAGCAATGTAGTCCCTTGTCTTAAGGCACTGGTGGGGAGAGGTGAGTGTTATACAGATAATCACCCACAGGCAGTGACTCTGACAGTGGAAACAGGCAGTGAGGGTGAAGGGGGTGCCAACTTAGTCTTAATGAAGGGGGGATTGGGAGAGGCTTCCCTGAGAGTGTGATGCTTATGTTAAGTCTTGGAGGAGGGGCAAATGTTAGATGGAAATATGGGGGAGGAGCTTCTAGGTGGGAGGAACAGCATGTGCAAAGGTCCTGAGGCAGAAGGAACATGGCATACAGAGGGCCTGACAGGAGGCTAGTGTGGCTTGAATGCAGAGAATGAGGGAGTGAGTGGCATGAAGGGAAGATGGAGAGAGGGGCAGGGGCTGGATGGGGCAGGGCCTGGTCCTCCAGAGACTCACATTCTGGAGGGGGAGACAGAGGGTCCCACATTGCCTCATAGTCGTGTTTAAGCTCAGTGGTGGAGCTGTGCCTGGGCCTCATGGGAACACTGAGAATGGACTTTTAACCCATCTTGGAAGGGATCAAGGAAAAGCCTCCTGGTGAAGATCATGTGTAAAAGAGTCTTTAAAAAGAACAGCAGTGAGCCAGGTGGAAAGGGGGTTTAGGGAGAGGGGCAGGCACCCCAGGTGGAGAGCACAGCCTGAGCAAAGGCCTGGAGACAGCACGCAGCCCAGAACGCAAGGGAACTAGGGGCAGTTGTTGGTGACACACACCTTGTGAGGCCAGGTGAGCTGAGAGACAAGGGCACCATACGGGGGACGTACAGGTGGGTGCTGGGCATTGCTGAAGCTTCTTCTCTGGGGGTTGCAGCCCCGTCTACACCTAGCAGCCTTGGGGTGGCCTCATTTGGCTATGTGGAGGGGACATTGCAGGGGAACAAGATGCTCAGTGGCAGCCGTGGCCGTAAGTGGGAGTCAGGGCTTGACCAGACCAGGGTAGTAAGCCTGGGAAGGAGGTTGGATGAAAAGACGTAAATTGTCGGAGCTGGTGGGTGATCAGCTGGAGGCAGAAAAGGAGGCTTGGAGGATGCCCTGAGGGAGCCTGGAAAGGCTGTCGGTAGCAGCTGCATGTGGGCTCCCCAGGCCAGGAGGCTAATGAGCTCTCACTTGCCTTTAGAAGCCCTCCAACTGTATCCCGCCTCTTCCTCCCCTGAGAGATGGGGAGGCCTGCCTGCGGGATGACAGAGGTCCAAGGGAGGAGGTCTGGAGGCCCTGGGCTGGAGCGGGGCCGAGCGAGCTGGAGGGGAGCCTCGCCCCCTGGGATGGGTGGCAGTGCTCGTGCCCTGCCCTCCATCTCTGTGTTCCTCCGCCTGCCTTCTTCCCGTGGGAGGAGTGCCCTCAGTTTGGGGGCCATTTTCCAGTTCTCCTCTGCTGGCCTAGAAGGCCACACTGAGAGGGTGTCCTTGCCAATCACTGACCACCTGAGTTTCTGAAATGGTCAGACAGTGAAAACTAGCAGCTTGGGGTGGGGGAGTGTTTCTTTTCAGAACCGAAAGCCCCTGGGTCTGCCCAGCGCTCAGAAGGCAGGCTGGCATGTGCCCCTGCCTCCCCCTCCCGCTCCGGCCTGCCCCCACTTCCTTTCTCTTCCAGCCCTTTCTCTTCCCACCCATTGTTCCCCGCCCCCGCTCTGTGAGGATCCCTTGAAAAAGTGTTGGTCTTGACCAGTGCTCTGTTTTTTTTAGTGGGAGAAATAAGCCGTCTAGAAGCCTGGCCCCCCAAATACAGTACATTACTTTATACCTTTGCAAGTGCGCATTCCTATGGCTAGACGCCCTCTCCATCCTTCCATTGGGAAGCACCTATTCATCCTGCAAAACCCCACACAAACACTCCTCCTGTGGTCAAGCCGTTCCTGATGGTTCCACCCCTGATAATTGTAGTATCATCATTAACTACCACTTATTAAGCAATCAGGCACTTCTATATGCAAAGCACTTTATACTTGAGCCTCATTTAATCCTCATGGTGTCCCTTAAAGAGACAGCTCAGGAAAGCAAGGATGAACAGCTGCCCACATTCTCACACCTGGGAAGGGACAGAGCTGATAGATAAGACCTTCGAGTAGATTCCAGGGTCTGAGTCCATCACCTCCACCAGCCCTCTGTCCGGACAGAGAAAGGATGTGCTTTGTAGCTCTCCTAACTTAACACGGTGCTGGCCATGCAAGAGCTGTTGGCTGCAATAGCTTGATGGCGCAGTGACGGGAGACCACCAGTGTCCATGTTGTGTCAGGGAACCACCAGGAAGGCATCCACGTCCTCATCTTCCTACTCTGTGTCTTGCATCAGAGAATCTTGTCGTTTCCTTAGGGAAGCCCTTCTCGAACCGCACCCCCAGACTGAGACAGCTCCCCTTTTTTGTACATCCTCCTGACGCTCACCTGTGTGTCCCGCCCAGCGGCATGTCCCAGCACCGAATGAGCCCATCACAGTGGATGCTCAGTGCAAACGCATTGAATGAATAGCTCTTATAGTTTTTCATTGAATACATATTTGTGTAATTGATTGGGCATCTGTCTCCCCAGCATGTTGTAGTTCTCCAAGGTGGTGACTTTGCCATCTTGTCCATCTCAGTGTTCCTAGCACTTGACACAATGTGTTGGAGAAGCTGGGACCCAGGGCAGGGAGTCTGGGGCTTGGTCTGCTGCCGCCACTTTCTCCCCATCTAGAAAAACAGGAAGGCTTTGAGTTCTTCCCTTTAGTCCCTGGTCACAGCCTCAGGAGGTGTCACTTCCGCAACCCAGGGGAGTGGAGACGCCTGAGCCCCACACCGTGCCGTCCTGCCTGTCCTCACCACCCCTCCTCTTGTGCAGCTCTTATGCCCTCCTGGCCTGGAACCTCTAGTTTTCAAAATGTGAGTCTCCTTTTATCCTCAAGTTTCGATTTTAACCTGATTACCATTCTCTCCTCTCCCATCATAAATCCGTCTCACTTTCTTGTATGACTCAGATCTAGGTTTTCATTCCTCTCTTGATAGTCTTCCATGCTTCTCCCTCGAAACCGCACGCGCTGTGGCAGTGGCCTTCTCCATTTGCACAGCGGTGCATTTGCCCCTGCTCCCCAAGCTGCTAAGGTGCTGCCGCGTCTTTGCGGAGCCGGGTAGCTGGTGGGTGGCAGAACCGGCTTGGAGCCTGATGTCTGCCTTCTTCCCTGAACCCCTTGTCCCCGGCACCCAGCAGCTGGGCTGTCCCCAGACTCTTTTCAGGGGGGCTTTGTGGATGTGGTGGGCGTGCCCTCAAGGCATCTGTGATCTCTCTCGAGGCTGCAGACGGGCTGGTCTGTGCACACCTACCAGACGGAGAAGCAGAGGAAGAGCCAGTGCCTCAGCCCGGCTGAGCTGGAGGCCATCCTGCAGGTCATCCAGAGGGCCGAGCGGCTAGACGTCATGGAGCAGCACAGGATCGGGTGAGGGCTGCTCCCCAGCTGGGTGGGAGGGCGATGAGTGAGGGGAGAGCGAGGGCGCCTAGCACCAGGTCGGCCGGTGGGAAGTCGGGCAGCCTAGTGCTGGCTTCTCGCCACTGCGAGTGAGTCAGCTCTGCCTGGACACACCTGCAGTGTAGACGTGTAACCCGGCCCATTGAAGCTGCACAGTACCCCTCTGTGAGGTGTGGGTAGCGGCTGGTGTGCGGGCCCTGGGGTGGGGGAGGATGAACGAGTGTGTCGAAACGCGCCAGCGGCTGTGGAGCTCTGCACACAGAAGGGTCGTGTGGTTCAGCCAGGCAGGAATTCAAGTCGAGCCTGAGCAGTGGGTGGTCCCATCAAAGACTCCAACAGGAGCTGCGCTCAGCTTGTTCTGAGCTCTTCTCCTGGCCTCCAGCATCCAGCGCTGACTCCTACACAGTCTTCAGACAGCTTCGTTGTGTCTTTTGTTGTTTGTTTAATTACAAAAGCGATTCATACTTCCTAGGCAATGTGAAAAACGCAGCAGAGCGCCAGAGGAGGAAAACGCATGTGCCGTGCATTGCATCGGGCAGGAATTAATTTGATTCTGGTCTCCTTGTTCTTCTTCTGTTTATCTTTTTCTATTAAATAAATCATCATTTGAAAAAGTCAGACACTGCAGAAATGCACAGTTCTAGAAAGTGAAGGCCCCACTACACAGACCACTGCTGTCCAGAGTTTGCCGCCTGCGCTTCAATAATACTGGCATATTGTTATCATGTTATTACAAAAAGGGTTTACATCAGACAGACCAGTTGTCTTTTCCTGTCATTTGCCTCCCCACCCCCAACCTGGCTGTGGCCCCGCCCTCTTACAGACCCAGCCCTAGGGCCCTGCAGAGCCCCCTCCAGACCTGAATGTGCCTGCGCTGGTGATTGACAGGCCAGCGCTGCATCCCTGGGGCTCCCCCAGGAGGGCATGCTGGGAGCCGGTAGGTGTGTTTCACATGGGCTCCCCAGAGTGGGAAGCATTTGTGCCCCCCTCACCCGCTGGGCTGCTGTTTTTCCTTCCCTGTGCTGTTCCCATTGTCTGTCCCCACTGTGAGCACTGGGTTTGGCAGGGGTGTGGAGTGACCCGGAAGGCAGGGCCTCAGGTTAATCATCTCTGAAGAAGGAGGTGCATCCCGGGGGTTTCCGTGAGTTAGGAGGCACAGGGTCATATTGACGGGGGGGTCCCCGAGGCAAGTGAGTCAGGCCAGAGCTGAAGCTGGGTTTGCCCCTGGGGCCCTGCAGGTCCCTGGGGGAGGGACAGTGACCCCTGTGGAAGTCAGGGGTGCTTGCTGGAGGGCACATGGGTAGAGGCAGCCTCAGCCCAGTCTCTTCTTCTTTGGCCCCCAGGCAGAGCCTGATCACCTAGGGGAGAGCGTGGGCTGCCATGAGCTGGGGGGGGCGGTGGAGGGGGACTGGGCATGGCCCTGCTCCACCTCTTAGGAGCTGTGTGATCTTGGCAAGTGACTTCACATCTCTGAGCCTCAGTCTTCTCATCTTTAAAATACGGGAAAATAGCATCCTTCTCACTGAGGGGTTGTGAGAATTAGAGAAGATATTGTACCCCCACACCGTCCTTCATTCATTCAAGAATTTTCACCGAGAGTCCACTGGGCACTTGAGATACAGTGGACAACAAAACAGAAGTGGCTGCCAGTCTTGTGGAGGTTGTAGTCTTACAGGTTGTCATGAAACGGAGGTCACAGTGGGCGGAGGGGCCGTAAGACCCCGAGGAGAGGCACCTACCCCACGCTTAGCGGGGCTCGGGGGATGTTCCTGGACCTCGGCATCTGCAGGTTCAGGGGGGACCTCTTTCTCTTTCTTCCTCCAGCTTCTCTGCCCACCCCGTTGCTCAAACCAAAAGCTTCCACGTCATCCTGGATCTCTCTCTTACCCCCCTCACCCTAATTCCATCAATGCTGCCTCTGAAATCCAGCCTGTCCCATGCTCCATCCCCGCTCCCTGGACAACCCCCCCCCCCCCCCCCCCCCCCC
>NC_060277.1:71934722-72043835 GCF_021613505.1 Equus quagga | reverse complement strand
CCCCCCCCCCCCCCCCCCCCCCCCCCCCCCCCCCCCCCCCCCCCCCGGCTTCCTCATCTGCACTCCCCCCACAATCCTGACTTTGCACAGCAGCAGAGTGAGCTTTTAAAAATGTCACTCGGATCAAATCACTCCTCCACATAAGGCTCCTCAATAACTTCACGTCGATCTTTGAAAATAATCCAAACTCCATTTTGTGACCTACAAAATCCATGTAATCCAGCCTTTCCTCGCCCCTCCAGCCTCCTTTTATCCCAGGCTCCCACTCGCTCATGAGGGAGTAGCCACACTGGCCTTCTGACTGTTCTGATGTGCAAACCCTTTCTCACCCCTGGGCCTTTGCACTTGCTGTCCCCTCTGCCTGGAATGCTCCCCCCCTGCCAGCTCTTCACGTGGTTTGGTCCTTGTCAGCCTTTGGCTGACAGCTCAGATGTTCTCAGGGGGCCTTCACTGATCACCTTCAACATGCCCCTGTCTCCCTCAATCTTCCTCCTCCTGTTTATTTTATTTCCTAGCACTTCCCCCTGTTTGAAGTCAGTTTGCTTGTTTCTGGACTTTCTTCCTTTATTGAATGTAAGTTCCGTGAGAGTAGGGACCATGTCTGTCTCTGGCTTGCTTGTCACAATATTCCCACTGTCTGGCACTTCATAGGTCCTCAATTAATAGTTGGTGAGTGAATAAATGATGTTAGCCAGAGGAAGGGGTGGGGCAGGGAACAGTACCCTAGGCGAGGGAACAGCACATGGGGCATGGTTTAGTGTTGGGGCCCCATGGCAACCGTGGCTGGGCAGTGGTTGGGTTGGAGACAGAAAGCACGTTCCAGCTGACTCGAGTCCTGTGTTGCAGGCGGCTGGTGGAGCGGCTGGAGACCATGAGGCGGAACGTGATGGGGAACGGCCTCTCCCAGTGTCTGCTCTGCGGGGAGGTGCTGGGCTTCCTGGGAAGCTCGTCGGTCTTCTGCAAGGACTGTCGGAAGGTAAGGCCCTGTTCTGGCCCTGCCACTCTGGCTACCCAGCCTGGACCAGCTCTGCTGCTGCTCTGTGGCTTTGCATCCTGCCTCCCAGGCGTGTGTGTTGTATGTGTGTATTTGTGCGTGTCTGTGGGCGCACATGGTATCCTGTGCTTCTTGGCAAGAAGGATTGGGGCCTGAAGGTCAAATGGCCTGGTTTCTATGGCTGCCTCTGGGTCTCATAGGCCTGGATGTGAATTCAGCCCTCCCCCTAGCCGTGTGACCTCAGGAAACTTGCTAACGTGTCATGCCTCATTTGTAAAATAAGGATGATGATCATATGTATCTTAGAGAGTTGTGAGGATTAACTATTCTATGCAAAGCTCTTAAAACCTCACCTGGCACATTAAATACTCAATAAATGTTGTTAGTTGGTATTAAGTAAATACAGTTCTCCTCAGGGGCAAACAGTGTGCTAGGATTGTACTTTCTATTCTATTGGCCTGCCTCTAGGTCCTTGGCCTCTCAAATGACGGTGATTTGGCAGCAAGGTCAAATGGATTTTCTCCTTTTCTTATACTGGAGAAATTGTCTAAATTGTGCCACATATTAAATTGTTTCATATTGAGTCCAATACTTTTCTAAATAACTTTTTGTTTTCCCTAGAGTTTCTTATTGCCTTTCTTTTTCTTGTTGACCCAAGAAAAACATGCCTTCCAATCCTCAAGATTATTTAACATCTCAAAAAAAAAAATATTTAGCATCTCAACTTTGCTCTCCATTGCATGGAGCCTTCATTTTTTTTCCCTGCCAGAAAACCTTCTAGATTCTTATATCTGCTCCAGCTTAGACTGGTTGCTGCACAGCTGTCATCATGGGACTTCCTTTTTCTGCCCTCCTAGTTTAGAGACACTGTTCCCAAGAGACCAAGACTCTTTTTGTTTTTCACTCTAGTTTTACTGGAACCGATCCTCAAGTAACTTCCATGTGCCAGTCGCTCTTTGAAGCCTGGAGTTATTGTGAACAAGACAGAGAAGGAACCTTCTCTCTTGAGATTACATTGAGTGAGGGAACCGAAAAAAAGCAATGATCAAATAAATAAGATTTCAGGAAGTCGTAAATTCTGAGAAGAAATCACAGGGGATAGAAGACTGGGGGTGGGGTATTAAGAGTTGAGAGGACTGTAAAATCCAGGGAAGTCAAAGAAGTTGGCATGGACCTGGCCACACGGAGGCCACTGGCAGTCTTGACAAAGGCATTTTCATGGCATTCAAAAGCTGGGTGAGAGAACCAAGGCACAGAAAGGTGAATCTGCCTAACTAAATGGAAAGCCATGACTTCAGATAAGCCAGGATTTCCGTTTTCCTCCCCTGCTCTCTGACCTGTGAGGAACCGGGCTGAGGAATGTAGATTAACTGGTGAAGGGTCCCAAGAACAGTGGAGGTGGGCGGGCACCTGGGTGTCAGGGAGGGTGGGCATCGTGTGTCGGCTCCTCCTTAAGCCCTCCATGGGCCGTGGACTAGATACCAGCATGGGTAGTGGGCCCGGGGACTCGGGAATGTCTTGCTCCCCATACCTGGGCAGGCGGGGTTATATTGTGTGGCTCCTGCCTTGGAACATGGGCCCAGCAGCCTGTTCCCTCCGTCTGCCCCTCCACCCCACAACTGCTGTAAATGTCCAGGTCTGCAGGGCCACGAAGACGGGGCAGAACCACATTTCCTTTCATTGGAAATGTCTGGGGCCTCGTCACAGAGGCAGACTGCTGCCTCTGGCGGCTGAAGGGTTAATGCCAGCCGCTCCTTGGAGAGCCGTTTCCTAGGCAACAGTGGCCCTCTCAGGGGAGGACCTCAGCTGGGGGTGGGGGTGGGGGAAAGGCTCTTCCAGGCACTCTTGCCACCCTCCCCCGCTCCCGCCCCCATCCCCGTACCCTGGAGCGCTGGGCTGGTCTGTAGGACGTTAGAAATTGTTCTTATTTTGCAGCAGACTGAGGACTAGGTCCTGGCTTGGGTGGTGAGGTGAGGAGCCCTTTGAGCTTCTGAGGGGACTTGTTCCTGGGTAAAAGTGGGAGGAGAGGGTGCTGGCTGGGGCCACAGCCGAATGATGGGCATTTGGGGGTTTCCTTCATCCATCCTTGAGAAGATTGTGTCATTCATTCATTCATTCACTCTGTGAATAGTAGAGGGCCCACTGTGTGCAGGCCCTGTTCGAGGTGCTGGGGATACTGTGAGCAAGATAAAGTCCTTGCTCTCACGGAGATTATTTTCCAGGGTTGGGAGAAGAGAGACAACAAACAAACAAATACAAAATAATGTCTAGTAAACTGAGGGCTCTGTAGTGAATTAAAACAGGGCAGTGGGATAGAGAATGACTGGGAGGGCCTCTCTGAGCTCAGACCCAGACACAAGCAGGAACCAGCCCTGGAAAGATCCAGGTGGAAAAGTGTTCCAGGCAGAGGGAATAGCAAGCATGAAGGCCCTGAGGCACAAACCAGCTGGGCACGTTCAAGGAACTAAGAAAGGCATCTGGGGAAGAGGGAGCGAGAGGTGGGCACAGCTGGTCACATAGAGCTTCATGGGTCAAGGTCAGGAGTGGAGATTTGATTCTAGTTTAATGGGATGCCAGTGGAGCGTTTTAAGCAGGAGTGTGACATGATCTGATTTGTGTTTTTCAGAGATGAGCTTAGCTGCTGTCTGGGGAGTGGCTTGCAGGGGGACATCGAGTGAAAGCAGGAGACAAGTGAGGAGGTCATGGCTGTCACTGGGAGACGATGGGGTTGGGGACAAGGCAACATAGGGATGGGGCTATACGCTAAGAGAATCAGTCTCTTCAGTGTGTTCTCAGCAGATTGGAAAGGACAAGAGATGGTGCTAAAGGGTCCTAAGAAGGAAAGGGGGTCCTGGACTGCAAATGGGCCAGGGCAAGAGGTCACCTGGTCCATCCTGCGTGGCAAGGGGGTGGCGGTCCACCTGGACTTTCCACTAAGTGCTGTTCCCATGCGCATGGCCTTGGATCACAGTGTCAGCCCAGCCACAGCACGGTGACCTTGTGCAAGTCACTTAACCTCTCTGGGCCTCCGCGTCTTCATCTGGAAATGGGATAGTAAACCTTATGCCATCATTGGGGGTGCGAGGAGTAAATGAGCTGAGACGGGGGAGCTGTTAGCAGAGTGTCAGGTCCATTGCAAACACTCAGTAAAGGGTACCTGTTGTTGTTAGTATCATGGCTAGTATTATTAATCCACTTCAAGGTCCTAGCTGTTCAGACTTCCCATGTGTTATCAGGAATGGCCTGACCTCCCACATATCTCAGAAGAGGTTTAGTGACATCCGTGTGTTGGTCAGCTGAGACTGCCATAACAAAATACCGCAGCCTGGACGGCTCCAGCAACAGAAGTGGATCTCTCATTGTCCTGCTGGCTGGGAAGTTCAAGGTCAAGGTGCTGGCCAGTTCGCTGTCTGGTGAGAGCACTCCTCCTGGCTCACAGACAGCCGCCTCCTCGCTGTGTCCACACTTGGTGGAGAGAGCCCTGGTGTCTCCTCCACTTCCAATAAGGACGCCAGTCCTATCGGATCAGGGCCCCACCCTTATGACCTCATTCAACCTAATTCCTTACTAAACACCCTGACCCCAGGTACTCACACTGGGGAACAGGGCTTCAACATAAGAATTTTGATGGGACAAAGTTCAGCCCATAGCACCCCGCATTTTCCTTATTAGAGTTCATGTCTTCTTGAACTTAAAATCAGAGTTCCCAGAGTTGGCCGCATGTTTCATAATTTATATAAAAGCCTCCAGAAGCCCGTGTAGCCCTCCAGCATTGCGTGGCTTGAGCCAGTGGGAACCCCTCAGTTTTTGTGCAACTTCCTCATATAAACCTAACACTCAATCACTTATTCAGTCCACTGTGGGCTAATTTTGGAGTAGGGGGATCCAGAAGGAGAGGTGTCCAGAATGGTCACTTCCCTCAGGTCCTGATGGTCCAGACAGTATTCTCTAGAATGGTGCTGACTATGGCTGGGACAAGGGTTTCCAAGACTGAGAGCAATCGGGAGGGTTGCCTGGAGGAGCTGGCTCCTAAGGCTGGGCAGGCTTCTGAGAGGCTGAGAGCAGAGCGAAGGGCATTCCAGGAGGGGGAGAGCAGCACAGCAGAGATGGAGACAGGCTGGGCCAGCACTTGACTGTGAGGATGCAGGCCCTGAGGGCAGGGAGAATGTGCTGAAAGAAGAAAGGACACAGGAGAGGATGTCAGATTTGACTTGGAATCAAGGGAACCTTGGAGGAGGGACAGGGGAGATGGGGATGGGAAGATGTGGGGTAGAGCTGAGATCTTTCGGAAGGAAATGGGGCTTGTTAGAAGGAGTTCTCTGAGGGCCAAGCTGCATTTGAGCAGAGCAGGCAGGTCTATAGGGCCCCGAGTCCCCTGGGAGATGGTCACAGAGGTTCAAATGTCCTGGGGCCACTGTGCCAGGTGGTGGTCACTTAGGAGCTGAGTCCCTGGAGAATCAGGAGGGAGGCCCAGTCTTAGCCTCAGAGCCCCCTGCAAAGCTTTAGCCCTTGCAAGGGCTCTCTGGTGTCCAGGAGGGGAGGACGATGTCATCCATTCACTCATCCAACAAATATTTTTTGTATGCCTATTGGTGCAGGCACAGTGTAAAGACACACAGATCCCTTTGGGGAGCGGGGTTAAATGGTTATGGATAATTAATGACAGTCGTGATTGGGGTTATGGAGGCATCCCTGAGGGTCTGAGAGAGCTCTAATGGTACTGGCCTAATTGGGGGCATCAGGAGCCCTCTGGGCTCACCAGTTTCTGGGCGCCTCCTGTTTATTCCCATCTTTACTCTCTACCTTCTCACCTTTTGCAATGGCCTGCAGCCCTGGGTCCCATGAGGTGTGTGGGCGTGGGCAGGCTGCAGAGAGGGGGTGCTGGGGGATCTCTGACATGGGAAGTGTCCAGATCCAGGCCTGGAGGGCAGGTCCTCAGGTGCTCCTGGCCACACGGAGCCGCCCCAGCAAGAGCCCTGGCAGCATTCGGCAGCCACAATGAGCACGCAGGTGGAACCCCTGGTACCGGTCCTGGTTGCAGCACCCCCTCTGTAGCTGGGCCTGCATGCAGGCTGCCTGCCCTCGTTATTGGAGAGCTGTGGTGGGAAGGGAGAGGGCCCAGCTGGTTAATTAGAGGGGCCTGGCACTCCTAATTGCTTGGGATCTGAGTCAACCGGCTTTCAGTTTAATTGAGCATCCTGCTTCACCAACGATGGGGAGGCTGGGCAGGGCTGCAGGAGAACCTGCCTGAGCCCAGGATGGCATTGTTGCCACATGGGGGAAGCAATCAGATTTGTCTCTGGTCCCAGCCAAAATATATTCCACGGTGTGGGAGCAGAGAAGCCTGCCCATGAACTGGTGGTCTTGGTATTGGGTGCTGGGTCCTGGTGAAAGAGAATGAGGCAGGCCACACTTGGCTCAAAGCCCTGAGGGAAGTCCAGCTCGGAGGTGGGGAGAGATGGGGGGGTGTCAGGCATCGCTGGCCCAGGATGGGGAGCGCTGGAGGGAAGGGACCTGGCTGGAACCTGATCCCTGTCCCCTGCCCTGCTCACGGCTCTGAGGGGGTATATCTTGTTGGGGTCAGCCCAGACCCCCAGCAGGTGAGCTGGCAGTCACCCTAGGGCCAGTCATGCCATTGTGAGGGCCCCACCGTCATGACCTCATTGAACTCTAGTCACCTTCAAACACCATCTTGCTGGGGGTTAGAACTTCACCATGTGACTTCTGAGGGGACACAAACAGTCAGTCCGTAGCACCTGCTGAACAGAAACTCGGGCGGTGGGGGCAGCGGTGTTTCTCTAACAAGCATTCCAGGGGATTCTGAGTCTCCTAGGGTTTGACAATCCCTGCTCGAGGGTCCCAGCCCCAGGCTGTCTCAGCTGGTGGTGAAGGACCTGAAGTGGCCCAGCCTTGCCTCTTCTTGTCGCCCTCCCCTGTGCCACACGCACCCACACCACACGCATACACCCCAGCTCAGGGTCTCCTGCGCCCTCCCTCAGGCCATCCTCGCTCCTGCAAACAGTGAGCACAGAGCCATTGTCCTACCTGTGATGTCCTTTAGGGTTTATAAAAGCGCTTTCACAAAAGTCATCCTTTTTAGTCCTAAGGACAAAGCTGGAAGGGAGGCAGGGGAGGTGAGGCTGTCCCCCGTCGCAGATGGAGAACAGGGGCTCAGCTGAGGTGGTGTGGCCTGCTTGGGTCCCCCAGGGCGTTCACTGCGCCCCTCCATTCCTTCAGACCAGACCAGTCACGCCATGTGCTTTCCCGTCCTTGAGAAGCAGGGACATCTTCCTAAAGAACCCAGGAGGAGAAACATCATACCCAGGGGCTAAATATTGAAAACTTTTCTTATAAAATCAGGAATAAGACAAGTTCCATGCATCTTGATCACCTCTTCTATCCAACATTATACTGGAGGCCTAGGCAGTGCAATCAGGCAAGAAAAAGAAACGTATGGCATACAGATCGGGAAAGAGTAGCTAAAACTGTCATCATCCAGGAAGGACGTGACTATGTAACAGGAAAATCTGAAAGCGTCTAAATACAGGTGGTTAGAATTAGTAGGTGAATTTAGCAAGGTTGTTGTATACAGGTTTAATATACCTACAAGAAAATCAGTACTTCTATACACCGGTGACAAAAATGAGAGAAAATAAAAAGTCCAGTTTGTGACAAAGGGGACATTGATAGGCAGTGGGAGGAGAATGGCCTTTTGAATAAATAATGCAAGGTCATTTGGATATTGATATGGAAAAAAACGTGTCTTGACTTAGCTCACACTAGGCACAAAAATCAGTTCCGGATTGATTTCAGATTTAAATGTTGAAAGGTAAAATAGTAAATATTTTGGAGGAAGAAAATAAATAAATAGATAAGAAAGGAAAGAAAGAAAGAAACAGGAGAAAAAAGAAAAACAGGAAAAGGCTTTAAAGCGAAGGAGTGGACACCCTATCTGCCTGGAAGATGTCTTTGGGGACCCCGAGTGAACCCAGATGGCCCTGTCCGGAGGCACGCTCCCACCTGTCCTCCGTCCAGTGCCCGCAGTGCCGGCTGGCTGCCCTCACCACCATGGGGGGAGACAGCAGAGAACAGCGCAGCCCCCTTGGGGGCCTTTTACCTCCTTTGGAGCCAGCTCAGCTCCCTAGGCCCATCCTTGCAAAGGAAGTTGAATTTCATGCAGAGCTTGTTTCTCTGCAGAATTTTTTCCTTCACTCACTCTACAGCATTTTGTTGGGTGCTGACTATGTGCCGGGCCCCGGAGGTTCTGTGCTGAACAAGACAGGAGGCGGCCTTGCCCTCGCAACCACGACTAGTGATAAGAGCCGGTATTTTTCTCACTGACTATGCCAGACATTGTTCTAAGGCTTTTCACATGTTCACTCATTCGGTCCTCCTAACAGCCCTACAGGGTCAGAACTATTATCATTCCTCTTTTATAGATGGGGAAACTGAGGCACAGAGTGGTTAAGTACCTTGCCCAAGGTCACTCAGCTAATTCGTTGTGGAGTCAGGATTTGAACCCAAGCAGTCTGGTTTGCCAGTAGCTGCTGGACTACCTCACCTGCATAAAGCTTATGACCTAGAAAGCACGGTGGACAAGAACAAGTAACTGCAATCATTCCAGAAAGTGGTAGGCAAAAACATCAAATGTTTGAGAGGGCGGGCACTGTAACAGCCAGTGGGGAGGGAGTGGGAAGGCAGCTGTTTTATTGTGGACGCACAGCATCCAAAAATGAGGAGGTGACATTTGAGCTGAGACCATGATGAGAAAAAGTCAGGTCTGGCAGAAAGTGTCCCAGGCAGAGGGAGGGGCGTGGATGAGCCATTGGGCGGGCAGAGTGAGGCTTAAGTGAGAGTCAGGAGGAAGGCCAGGGAGGCACGGGGAGGGAGCAGGCCCCACAAATGGCCCCCCTGGCAAATGCTCTACCCCGAGCTCAACCCCCTCTTACTGTGGAGCCTGGCCTGCACTGAGCCTACGTAGTGGGGGCTGCCCCACCCCACTCCTTGGATAGCTTGATCCCCCAAAATAGGAGGCAATTTCTGAAATTATTTATTCTTTAACTTGTGGTGAAATGTACATAACATAAAATATACCATTTTTAAGTATACAGTTCAGGGACATTAAGTACATTCACATTGTTGTCCTACCATCACCACCATCATCGCCAGAACTTTCTTGAAAAACCGAAACTCTATGCCCATTAAACAATAACCCCGTTCCCACCGGCCCTGGCCCCCGGCCCCCGCCATCCTGCTTTCCGTCTCTGAGTTTGACTGCTCCAGGAGCCTCAGGGAAGCAGAGTCATCCAGTATTTGTCTTTTCGTGACCGGCTTCTTTCCCTTAATGTCTTCAAGGCTACTCCATGTGGTAGAGTCTATCAGAATTTCCTTCTTTGTTTTTTCATTTGAGTTCATAATAGTTTACATCATTGTGAAGTTTCAGTTGTACATTATTTCTTGTCTGTCACCACATAAGTGCTCCCCTTCACCCCCTGTGCCCACCCACCACCCCCCTTCCCCTGGTAACCACTGAACTGTTTTCTTTGTCCATGTGCTTGTTTATATTCCACATACGAGTGAAATCATTTGGTGTTTGTCTTTCTCTCTCTGGCTTATTTCACTTAGCATAATCCCCTCCAGGACCTTCCATGTTGTTGCAAACAGGATGATTTTGTCTTTTTTATGGCTGAGTAGTATTCCATTGTATATATATGCCACATCTTCTTTATCCAATCATCAGTCAGTGGGCACTTGGGTTGCTTCCATGTCTTGGCTATTGTGAATAGTGCTGCAATGAACATAGGGGTGCATATGTTACTTTGGGTTGTTGATTTTAGATTGCTTGGGTAGATACCCAGTAGTGGGATAGCTGGGTTATATGGTATTTCTATTTTTAACTTTTTGAGAAATCTCCATACTGTTTTCCATAGTGGCTGCACCAGTTTGCATTCCCACCAGCAGTGTATGAGGGTTCCCTTCTCTCCACACCCTCTCCAACATTTGTTATTTTTAGTCTTAGTGATTATAGCCATTTTAACAGGCATAAGGTGGTGTTTTAGTGTAGTTTTGATTTGCATTTCCATGATGATTAGTGATCAGAATTTCCTTCTTTTTAAGGCCAAATAATATTCCACTGTGTGTATGTAATATTTTGTCAATCCATTCATCTGTCGATGGACGCTTAGGTTGCTTCCATATTTTAGCCATTGTGAACAGTGCGCCTATGAATTTGGGTGTGCCGGGATCTATTTGAGACTCTGCTTTCCATTCTTTGGGGCGTATACCCAGAAGTGGAACTGCTGGGTCCTGTGGTAGTTCTGTGTGTAATTTTCACACTGTTCTCCATGGCAGCTGCACCACCTTACAGTCCCAGCGGCAGCACCCTGAGGGTTAGGAGGGGGCAGTTTTTCTCAGGGCCTCCCTCCCGAATCGGGGTGCCGTGAAAGTCACCTGTATCTCTCTGTCCCCCACTCCCTTTCCAAACCCAGCCCTCAGAGGCTCTGTCCTTCCTGGAGGCCACAGAAGCAGCCGCCTCCCTGAGCAATAGCCGGTTCATCTGAGCTGCCTCCAGATTGGCCTCGCCGTGTCCTTTCTCCTGCTTGACCTAATTCAGATGTAGAAGACGTGTGTTTGTGCCTCATTACCAAGATGGATTTTTTCATTCAGCTACCGATGTTTCCTAAATTCCCAGAAAAAGTCACTTAATTCGTCTGCCCCCAGGGCCTGCCCTGGCTGCTCGTGTGTCTCCCAGGCTGCTTGGCAGGCATTGACTTGGCTGCTGTTGCCACGATGGGAGGATTGGACCAGACACCACGCAGCATCTTGGAACATCTGCCCTGCTGGGAGTCTGGTGATCAGAATGTCTCCATTAAGGCCCACTTTTCTTGCTGTCCACGTGCCTGGGGCATGCCTTTTCTTCTCCCACAGTAGCTTCTTTCTTGCCACTTTGTGCAGTGCAGAGCCCACTCTGCTCACCCCGTCTTGCCATTGACCTTCAGCTCAGGGTCAGAGGCAGGTAAGGAGCTGCAGAGAGCCAGGGCCGGCTCCGGGAACCTCGAGGCCTCCTGGCAACAAGGCCCAGAGCTTCCTGGAGAGAGACCAGCATTAGGGTCTTTGGGTCGGTCCCTGCAGCCCTCTAGAGACCCTACCCACTTAGCTCACCTTCGGCCAAGCCCTGTCCTTCTGGAGCTCACCACTGGTGACAGATAATGCAGCGCAGTGTGAGAAGTGCTGTTGGACAGAATGCCTGGAGTGATCCTGGAGGGGAGGGGTGGCCGGGCTGGCACCTGGAGAGGTGCGGAGGCTGCAGAGTGGAGCTGACTTTGGCTGGGCCTGGAAGGGTGGACACCAAGGGGGAGGGCCTTTCAGGAGGAGGCACAGCTCTGTAGAGGCAGGGTGACGAGGAAGCGAGGGGAGTGGAGTGGTGGGCCTTGGGCATAGCTAGTGGTTTGGGGATACGGGGGAGGGAGGAAAGAAGATGGAGGGGGCAAGGGGCAGGCGGCAGGCTGAGGGAGGGAGAGAAGGAAGTGAGGACCCTGAAGGGCCTCAGGTACCAAGCTATGGGCAGCAGAGCCATCAAAGGGTGCTAAGCAGGGGACGAGAATCAGGTGGGCCTTTGGGGAGGTTAAGTCCAGAGGCAGATTTGGAGGAGGGTGTGTGTAGTGGGTTGGAGAGAGCCTGTTAGATGCTGAATTATCCAATTAGCAATAACAAGGGCCTGGATTCAGGCAAGAACAACCAGGAAGGACAGTCAAAAGATAATTAAAAGTTAGAAATAACAAAAGCTACCAGGGATCCAGAGCTCACTCAGGGCCAGGCCCCTGCCCACTTAATTGTCACTCTGGGAGGCCGTGATCCGCCCTTTGGAGGTGAGGAAACAAGTATGTGGAGGTTACGCCCTCGCCTGGCCACGGGGAGTCAGTAGTAGGGTCCCACGGCCTTGCCCAGGCCTACCTGCTGCACTGTGCTGGGTCCTGACGTGCAGGGCTGGGCTGGGCCAGGGGGTGGTGGGCACGTTGGTGCAAGTGGGGCTGAGGTTCCTGGGGGAAGCCACGTGGTCTCTGTAGTCTGTGGGCTGGATTCCAGGATGGGGGTCCGAAGAGGGGCCCTGGTGGGACATCAGCCCAGAGGTGGATGTCGTGGGGGAGACTGAAGTGACATGGGAGAGAGCAGGGATCCAGGGTGAGGAGGAGATTCCCACCAAATGGGGCATTGTGAGAGAGTGGGGTGGAGGCAGCTGTCTTCTCCCCTTGAACCTGCCTCAATGACCTGTCTAGAGACATTTCTGTGACCTGTTGTCCCCGTATGGGTGTCATGCTGTTGAAGTGTCAGCCTCTCTGTACAATAAGTGAGCTAAGACTGGTCACTGGGCATCTGCTGTATGCGCTCAAGTCACTCAGGTGTGAGGGGAGTCCCACTGAGAAGGAGCGATCCCGTAAATGCCAGGGAAGCTGCCCAGTGGGGTGGGGGTGGGGGGCAGAGAAGCCCGGGGAGAGCTGGGCCTCCAGGGAGGGGTGGTTCTCCCCTGCCTCGCCCCCCAGCTGTGAGGCAGGCACCTCCCCATCCTCCGGATTGGCCCTGGTGGGGCCGTCTTTGGCACAGTCCCCAAGAGCTCCAGGCTTCTGTGCCCCATCTTGACCATGCTGCACCTTGGGCTTTACCCTGAACCCCAGCTCTACCAGTGCCTGGACCCCCGACTTTACCACTGACTGTGTTTCCAGAAGTGACAGCTCCTGTCCCCTCCTGGGCTGTGTGCCCTGGAGCCCACTCCAAGCATCCTGGTGACCCTGCCCATGCCCTGTTCCTCTCCTGCACCAGGGACCCAAGAGCTGGGTGGCACTTGATCACAGGTCAAAGCCTGTTTTCATGATCTAGAATGTTTTGTTTTGGTTTGGTTTTTTATTAAGATTATGATAGATTACAACCTTGTGAGATTTCAGTTGTACATTACTGTTAGTCATGTTGTGGGTACACCACTTCACTCTTTGTGCCCTCCCCCACTCCCCCTTTTTCCTGGTAACCACTGATCGGTTCTCCTTGTCTATATGTTGACTTCCACCTATAAGTGGAGTCATATAGAGTTCGTCTTTCTCTGTCTGGCTTATTTCGCTTAACGTAATACCCTCAAGGTCTATCCATGTTGATGCGAATGGAACAATTTTGTCCTTTTTTATGGCTGAGTAGTATTCCATTGTGTATACATACCATATCTTCTTTATCCAATCATCAGTTTCTGAGCATTTAGGTTGGTTCCACGTCTTGGCTATTGTAAATAATGCTGTGATGAACATAGGGGTGCAAGGGACTCTTGGAATTGCTGATTTCAGGTTCTTAGGATAGATACCCAGTAGTGGGATGGCTGGGTCATAGGGTATTTCTATGTTTAACTTTTTGAGAAATCTCCATACTGTTTTCCATAGTGGCTGCACTAGTTTGCATTCCCACCAACAGTGTATGAGGGTTCCTTTTTCTCCACAACCTCTCCAACATTTGTCACTCTTGGTTTGGGATATTTTTGCCAGTCTAACGGGTGTAAGGTGATATCTTAGTGTAGTTTTGATTTGCATTTCCCTGATGATTAGCGATGATGAACATCTTTTCATGTGTCTATTGGCCATTCGTATATCTTCTTTGGAGAAATGTCTGTTCATGTCCTCTGCCCATTTTTTGATCGGGTTGTTTGTTTTTTTGTTGTTAAGCTGTGTGAGTTCTTTGTATATTATGGAGATTAATCCTTTGTCGGATAAGTAGCTTGTAAATATTTTTTCCCAGTTAGTGGGCTGTTTTTTTGTTTCAATCCTGTTTTCCCTTGCCTTGAAGAAACTCTTTAGTCTGATGAAGTCCCATTTGTTTATTCTTTCTATTGTTTCCCTCATCTGAGGAGTTATAGTGTCTGAAAAGATTCTTTTGAAACTGATGTCAAAGAGTGTACTGCCTATATTCTCTTCTAGAAGACTTATTGTTTCAGGCCTAATCTTTAGGTCTTTGATCCATTTTGAGTTTATTTTTGTGAATGGTGAAAAAGAATGGTCAATTTTCATTCTTTTACATGTGTCCAGTTTTCCCAGCACCATTTGTTGAAGAGACTTTCTTTTCTCCACTGTAGGCTCTCAGCTCCTTTGTCGAAGATTAGCTGTCCATAGATGTGTGGTTTTATCTCTGGGCTTTCAATTCTGTTCCATTGATCTGTGCTCCTGTTTTTGTACCAGTACCATGCTGTTTTGATCACTGTAGCTTTGTAGTATGTTTTGAAGTCGGGGATTGTGATGCGTCTGGCTTTGTTTTTCTTACTCAGGATTGCTTTAGCAATTCATGGTCTTTTGCTGCCCCATATGAATTTTAGGATTCTTTGTTCAATTTCTGTAGAGAATGTCCTTGGGATTCTGATTGGAATAGCATTGAATCTGTAGATTGCTTTAGGTAGTATGGACATTTTAACTATGTTTATTCTTCCAATCCATGTGCATGGAATGTCTTTCCATCTCTTTATGTCATCGTCACTTTCTTTCAAGAAAGTCTTGTAGTTTTCATTGTATAAATCTTTCACTTCCTTGGTTAAATTCATCCCAAGGTATTTTATTCTTTTCATTGCGATTGTGAATGGGATTGAGTTCTTGAGTTCTTTTTCTGTTAGTTCATTGTTAGTGTATAGAAATGCTACTGATTTACGTATGTTGATTTTATACCCTGCAACTTTGCTGTAGCTGTTGATTGTTTCTAATAGTTTTCCTATGGATTCTTTGGGGTTTTCTATATATAAGATCATGTCGTCTGCAAACAGCAAGAGTTTTACTTCTTCATGGCCTATTTGGATTCCTTTTATTTCTTTTTCCTGCCGAATTGCTCTGGCCAACACCTCCAGTACTATGTTGAATAGGAGTGGTGAAAGTGGGCACCCTTGTCTTGTTCCTGTCCTCAGAGGGATAGCTTTCAGTTTTTGTCCGTTGAGTATGGTGTTGGCTGTGGGTTTGTCATATATGGCCTTTATTATGTTGAGGTACTTTCCTTCTATACCTATTTTATTGAGGGTTTTTATCATAAATGGGTGTCAGATCTTGTCGAATGCTTTCTCTGCATCTATTGAGATGATCATGTGGTTTTTGTTTCTCATTTTGTTAATGTAGTGTATCACGTTGATTGACTTGCGGATGTTGAACCATCCCTGTGTCCCTGGTATAAATCCCACTTGATCATGGTGTATAATCTGTTTGATGTATTGCTGTATTCGGTTTGCCAGAATTTTCTTGAGGATTTTTGCATCTATGTTCATCAGTGATATCGGCCTGTAGTTCTCCTTCTTTGGGTTGTCCTTGTCAGGTTTGGGGATCAGAGTGATGTTGGCTTCATAGAATGTGTTAGGGAGTACTCCATCTTCCTCAATTTTCTGGAATAGTTTGAGAAGGATAGGTATTAAATCTTCTTTGAATGTTTGGTAGAATTCTCCAGAGAAGCCGTCTGGTCCTGGACTCTTATTTTTGGGGAGGTTTTTGATTACTTTTCTATTTCTTTACTTGTGATTGGCCTATTCAGATTCTCCATTTCTTCCTGGTTCAGTTTGGGGAGGTTGTAAGAGTCCAGGAATTTGTCCATTTCTTCTAGGTTGTTCAATTTGTTGGCATATAGTTTTTCATAGTATTCTCTTATGATCCCTTGTATTTCTTTGGTATCTGTTGTGATTTCTCCTCTCTCATTCCTAATTTTATTTATTTGAGATTTCTCTCTTCTTTTCTTGGTGAGTCTGGCTAAGGGTTTGTCAATTTTGTTAATTTTTTTGAAGAACCAACTCTTTGTTTCATTGATCCTTTCTACTGTCTTTTTTGTTTCAGTATCATTTATTTCTGCTCTTATTTTTATTATTTCCCTCCTTCTACTGACTCTGGGCTTTGTTTGTTCCTCTTTTTCTAATTCTGTTAGGTGTCATTTGAGGTTGCTTATGTGAGCTTTTTCTTGTTTAGTGAGGTGAGCCTGTATTGCAATGAATTTCCCTCTTAGGACTGCTTTTGCTGCATCCCAAATGATTTGGTATGACATGTTCTCATTTTTATTTGTCTCCAGATAATATTTGATTTCTTCTTTAATTTCTTCAATAATCCATTGTTTGTTCAGTAGCGTGTTGTTTAGTCTCCACATTTTTGCACCTTTCTCTGCTTTATTCTTGTAGTTGATTTCTAGTTTCATAGCATTATCAGAAAAGTGCTTGATATTATTTCAACTCTCTTGTATTTATTGATGCTTGCTTTGTTTCCCCAAATATGGTCTATTCTTGAGAATGTTCCATGCACACTTGAGAAGAATGTGTAGCCTGCTGTTTTTGGATGAAATGTTCTATATATATCTATTAAGTCCATGTGGTCTAATTTTTCATTTAATTCTATAATTTCCTTGTTGATTTTCTGTCTGGATGTTTCTTGAAGAGGAGGTTTTATGGCAATGAACTCCCTTAATTTTTGTTTATCTGGGAAAGTTTTTATTTCTCCATCGTATTTGAAGGATATTTTCGCTGGGTAGAGAATTCTCGGCTGCAGGTTTTTGTCCTTCAGATTTTTGAATATATCATTCCACTCTCTTCTAGCCTGTAAAGTTTCTGCTGAGAAATCTGCTGATAGCCTGATGGGGGTTCCTTTGTAGGTTAATTTCTTCTGCCTGGCTGCCCTTAGTATTCTCTCCTTGTCATTGACTTTTGCTAGCTTCACTACTATATGCCTTGGGGTTGGTCTACTTGCATTGATAAAGTTTGGAGATCTATTGGCTTCTGTCACATGAAGTTCCATCTCTCTCCCCAGGTTTGGGAAGTTCTCAGCCATTATTTCTTTGAATGGGCTTTCTGCCCCCTTCTCCCTCTGGTATACCTATAATCCTTAGGTTGCATCTCCTAATTGTGTCTGATAATTCTCGGAGAGTTTCTTCATTTCTTTTTAGTCTTAGTTCTCTCTCCTCCTCTGCCTGCAGCATTTCTATATTCCTATCTTCCAAATTGCTGATTCTTTCCTCCATATTATCAGCCCTACTGTTCAGTGCGTCTGGATTTTTCTTAATCTCCTCTATTATGTTCTTCATTTCCAGTATTTCTGTTTGGTTCTTCTTTATAGTATCGAACTCTTTTGTGACATAGCTCCTGAACTCGTTGAGTTGTCTATCTGAATTCTCTTTTAACTCATGGAGTTTTTTAATGATGGCTGTTTTGAAGTCATCATCACTTAGGTTATATATTTCATTGTCTTTGGGATTGTTTTCCATGTGTTTGTCATTTTCCTTCCGTTCTGGAGATTTAATATATTTTGTCATATTGCTTGATGGTGTAGATTTGTGCCTCCGCATAGAGATAGAGTTTAGTTACTGCTTCCACTTGTTTCTACTTGTGTGGGGGGGACAGCTGTTTATACTGCACCAACCAGGAACCCTATCAGCTGTTGCTAACTGGGCCTGGGCCCCTCCTCGCAGTCACAGTGATCCTGTAGGGTTTCCTCTTCAGCTGGGGGGGCCGTCACAGGGGGGCTTCAGGCTGCTGGTGCCTACTGTTGCAGACCACCTAGACGTGCTCCCTCCTTAGGGTCTGCAGCGGTGTTATGGGCTTTCCCAGCAGCCAGGGGCAGGATCACTTATATTTGCAGCTCTGTCACTGTCGGCGCCCACAAAATCTCACTTGTCCACTATGGGTCACAGCAGAGCTATGGGCATCTTCTGCAGTCTGTGGTTAGCTCGCCTAGCTATGCTACTTTTGTGCCAGGGTCTTCCAGCCTTGTTGTTGCTGGGTGGGTGCTCTCTACTAGTGCTGTGCAGAGGCTATCGCTGAGGCTGCTGTGAGACTGTAGAGTTTCCCCCTGGGCCACAGAGCCGGGTCTCTGGAACTCCACCCAGCCCCAGTCCTCTCACCTAGGATCTCGGGGAGCCCCTTGCCGTGTCTGGGGAATAGCTGGAGACCTTGAGTTCAGTGGCAGCTGGCCGGCTGTTGCCCTGCCTGGGATTCTCCTCTTTGGGACCCTCCCGGCGTTGTGGATGCTGGGTGGGGCCTCTTCACTAATGGCAGGTAGAGACTTTGCCTGCTGCCCGGACAGAACTCTGGAGTTTCCCCCCGGGCCGCGGAGCCGGCCACTGGAGCTCCACCCAGCCCCAGTCCTCTCCCAGGAGATCTCCAGTAGTCCCGAGCCCCTCCCGGGTGAAAGCCCAGTCAGTGGAGCCGGTGGCAGCAGCTGGCGGTCCGCCACGTCGTTTGGGATTCTCTCCGGGAGCCTCCCAGCGTTGTGGATCCTGGGAGGCACCTCTCCGCGAATGGCAGGTAGAGACTTTGCCTGCTGCCCAGATGGAACTCTAGAGTTTCCCCCCAGGCCGCGGAGCCAGCCGCTGGAGCTCCACTCAGCCCCAGTCCTCTCCCAGGAGATCTCCGGTAGTCCCGAGCCCCTCCCAGGCGAAAGCCGGGTCAGCGGAGCCGGTGGCGGCAGCTGCCGGGCCACCGTGCCATTTGGGATTCTCTCCGGGAGCCTCCCGGCGTTGTGGATGCTAGGCGGGGCCTCTCCACTAATGGCAGGTAGGGGTTTTCCCCGCCGCCTCAGGTATGTAACTCTGGAGCTTCCCTCTGGGCTTAGGTGTAATCGCGAGGGGCTTAGGTAGGGCTCTGGTCACCTTTTTCCACCATCACTCCTCTGGTGTGCTCTCCCTCCTGCCCTTGGTGTGTGGCGATGTTCTGGGGGCATCCGCTGGAAGAAAGCCGCTTGCAGGTACTAGGCTGTTCGGGGGTCGGAGTAGGAGAGTTTTCACCTATCTCCACCTCCTCCCGGAGGGAAGTCCTTCCACCTTCCGATGTACAGCAGCGTGGGTCTCTCAGGCGTCCTGAGATGCTATATGGATATCCTTTGTTAAGCGATGAATGTCCAATTAGTTGTAGATTCGAAGGGGGAGAGACAAAGAAGACTACTCAGGCCGCCATCTTGGATCTTCCCCCCTAGAATGTTTTTTACACTTGTAAATGGTTGAAAAACTCCAAAGAAGATTAATATCTTGTGACATATTCAGATTATATGAAATTTGAATTTCAGTGTCCATAAAGTTCTGTTGGAACAAGCCACGCCCACCATTTACATATCCTCTCTGGCTGCTTTGGCACAGCCTGCAATGAGAGGGTTGAGTAGTTGCAACAGAGAGCCTGAAATATTTGCTTCCTGGCCCTTTACCAAAAAAGCATGCCCACCCTTGTCCAAGCCCATTAGCCCCCACTCTGGGGGCCAGGCTGGTGACTTCCTGCCCCTCCCTGCTCTGTGTTGGTGGGGGCCAGGTGGGTGGGGCCAGGGTTGGTTACTTGGGCCCCAAAGTATTCAAGAATTTATCAAGATAGCTTCCCTTTCTTTTCTTTTTTTTTTTTTTTGTGAGGAAGATTAGCCCTGAGCTAACTACTGCCAATCCTCCTCTTTTCGCTGAGGAAGGCTGGCCCTGAGCTAACATCTGTGCCCATCTTCCTCTGCGTTATATGTGGGATGCCTACCACAACATGGCTTGCCAAGTGGTGCCATGTCTGCACCCAGGATCCGAACCAGCGAACCCTGGGCTGCCGAGAAGCAGAACGTGCGCACTTAACCGCTGTGCCACCAGGCTGACTCCTCCCTTTATTTTCTGACCGGTTTTCTTTTCCTGGGTTTTAAAAAGTGGTTTTCACTATTGCCTGGAGGTTAAGAGCCCTGGATTCGGGCCACCTGGGGTCTCCTCCTGGCTTGGGCAAGTTGCCTCGCCTCTCTGCTCAGTTTCTCACCTGGAAATTGGGAATAATAACAGGAGCTTCCTCATCAGGTGGTGTGAGGGTTGAAATGAGTGAAGTACATGGCGGGCAGGTGGGCAAAAAGGCAGTGATTATACCCGTTTTCCAGGTGGAGAAACTGAGGCTGAGAGAGATGATTTGCACCTGGTGGCACAGCCAGGGCCTTGCAGATACGCCTACAGCCCAGTTCAGAACTTTACCCTATACCCTTTGGGAAGTAAAGAGAGCTGAAGACATGTAGGACACCCCCAAAAGAAGGTGATGTCCGGTGCCAGCTTGCCAATGGGGTGCCAAGGCCGTTAACTAAGTGTCCCCAACACTGGGGAAGGGATCCTAGCCCTTAGAGCTAACCATCCATAGTAGAGGATGGTGCCCAGCCCAGGGCATCCCTCAGGCAGACCCCCCCCACATGGGGGTATGGAACCTGGCCTTGGTTTGTCACACCCCCAAGGTGGCTGGGCAGTGGCTGGACACGTATGGGGGTCTGCAGGGGTTTATGGTTGTTGAGTCATGGACCAGAGTCACTGTGAGGGCAGCTCCCCATAGTTGAGTGGGCAAAAGCTTCTGTAGGCTTGGGTGGGGGTGTGGGGATACAGGTCAGACTTCTTCCGCTCCCCCTCAGGCCCCTTGCCGCCGGAGCTCAGTGGCTCTTTTCCCGGGTCTGGTCAGTGTAGCTTTGAGAGAAAGCCGGCAGCAGGAAGCAGCGTTGGCAAATCTGTTGAGCAGCTGTTACTGGGAACGGTAATTTTGTGCAGCCTCTTGTCCTCTGTTGTGGTAAATAACAGATAATGACATTTCCAGTCCGTGGTGTGGACGGGCCCCGCACATGCTCCCTCACCTCGCCGGCTGCGCCCTGCCAGCTGCCACACTTCCGAGGGCCTGCGATTCTTCATCGCTCTCAAATTGCCCCTGTTTTTCCTTCTGCAGCGTTGCCCGCACGGCTGTTTGCTGTTCACTGACCTTAATTCAAGGTGGATTTCTCCTGTCCTTCTCTTCCCCCGTGGGAGGGCACCAGGGCGCCGCTCCTGCTGACGGCGGAGCTGGGGGGTGCCCACCCCCTGAGGCTCCCTTTAGCCTGGACCTCCAAACCAAGAAAGAATCAGGCCTTCCCAGAGGTGGCTTGGGGCTGTTCAGCTCTCTCCCTTCCCATCTCTTTCCTCCCCCTTGTCACCCCGCCTTCTATGGGAAGGATGACTCTCCCAGGTTACAGGTGGAGAAACTGAGACTGAGAGGGGTGATGATCTGCCAGGCCTTCCAGAGACCCCTCTGCCCAGGAACCACGCCCGCCTTGCTGAGTTTTCAGGCACACCAGGAGTGTAGTTTGGCCCTCCAGGGAGTGAGGCATGAGCACCAGGTGCCACTGCAGGACCTCCCCACCAGGCTCCCGGCTGCCTGTGGTGGAGTCTCATTCGCTTTCCAGCTCATTCTCTGCTCCTCTGCTTGTTCATCTTGCTCAACTGTGCTCTGATCAATTGCTCTGCCCTCCCCCCAGAGTCTTTAGTGGCTCTCTCCTGCCTGCAGAATCAAGTTTGACTGCCTCCACGTGGTGTCCAGGGCCCTTAGTCTGTCCCCTAGGCACAAGCTGCTGACTTTAGCAGCATAAATGAAATACCCAGGCTGGGCGTTCTGAGGCCGGAGGGTCGGGCCTGACTATCCCTGGCCCAGACCCGTCACCGCTGTCCTGGAGTTCTGCTGCACGTCACCAGGGTCCCTAATTGATCGTTAGTGCTGCTGCTCCTGGAATGTTAAGAAGCCCTAGGGTGTTTGTCTAGTCTGCTATACTTTTCAAATAAAAAATCAGTTCCGACGACAGGTATTTACTGGCTTCAAGGATATTGACTGTATTGCAGGCGCTGGAGGGGGCCCGGAGAAGGGAGAGGGTATTTTCACATGGACTGACCTTTTGAGAGCTACGATGATCCTGGAAAGTCAGAGGAGGCAGTGCTGACCCCTGGGACCCGAGGGGCTGCGATGTCCCATGCTGTGTTGGTGGAGGCAGAGCTGGGGAATGTGAGGGGTCTGCTGACTTTGCCCAGGGCGTCTGTGCTCACTTGTCTTCTGGTAGACCCTAGACTGGCCTTCTCTAATCTGCCCAAGCCTTCCCCACCTCTCCCTCCCTTCTCTGTGGCCCAGCACCTCGAGTTTGTTGGGTGGCTGTCTGTGCATTCAGCTTCAGGCCCCATGGTTGTGCTCTGGGTCCCCTCCTGCCTCCCCCAGGTCCTGGCCTCTGTGGTGACCCCTCCCCCTTCCATGCTCTCCCCCTCCACCAACTCCATCCCTCAGAATAGAGATGCTCAAGTCTCCTTCAGCCTAAGCACGCATTCATTGAGCACCCACAGTGTGCAGAGCACCAGTCCGGGTTCTGCAGCTACCTCGGGGTCAGGCAAAGCTTCAGCCTTCCTCAAGTGCTCGTTCTGAGGGCCGAAATCGACAGTAGACGACACACAGGTCAGTGTTGAAAGTCCACTGATCTCCAGGGCCTCTCCACTCGCATTGCATTCTCAGGCTTCAGCCAATGCTGTGCACCAGCCCGCCTTCTCTGTCTTCCGCCTGGCCTCCCTGCCAAGCTCTGGACCTATGTGTCACCTGCGCTGGACAGCTCTTCCGACGGGCTTCACTCACACCGCAGACGTCAGTGTGTCCCAAGCCGGATATTTCTCCTGCCCCTCGTCCCCACTCTGTTGACGTCACAAGTGTCCATCCAGGTGGCCGGCAGGCAGCCTCAGGACAACCCAGAGTCCCTTCTTTTCCTCACCTCCCATACCCGGGTAGGAGTTGGAATTCCATAGGCATCTGGGAATGTTCTGGAAAAAGAGCCTCTGCTGAGAATGTGGAGGACCAATTGACCAGGAGAGAGTGACTGAATCTATATTCTCAGCAAAGGTGCTTTTTCTGAAACCCAGATCTGATCATGTCCCTCCCCTCCTTACAAGCACCGTAGGCCTCCAGCTGTCTGTGGACTCCCAACCCCACGGCACCTTGTACTTGTCACTCAGCCCTCCCTCCCTCCCTTCCTAGCCAACTGCATGCCAGGCGCCTGCTAAATTGGTAATTGCTAAATCTAGAGAGGGCGCAGTCACGGGAGAGGCAATTTCAATATGATGCGATCAGCGCTCCTCTAGACGTGTCAACTCCCTGTGGGAACACACGGGAGGGAGTAACTAGTGCTTCCCCAGGAGGGGAAATCAAGGGAGGGGTCATGGAGGAGGAGACATTGGAGTTGTTCCTGAAGGATGCGTAGAAGTTCGTTCGCTGTGAGGCATGGCCTGGGCAACTCATGGAGGCGTGGAGGCACCCAGAGTGTGGGGAGCAGACAGTGAGGCCTGGGGGCGGGCACAGTGGGCTTGGCGAGACTGGAGAGTCAGGCGGGGGCAAGGAGGAAGGCTCTCACATGAGTGTGCATCCGTTTTCTGCCTCTGCCCTGCAGCCTGTGAGCCTCGCCGTGCTCTCCGCCTAGTCCAGGGCCTGGGAGAACCAAGGCCTCGGGAAGCTGAATGCTCTTGACGTCACTGGCCCTGACCTGCAGCTGCCCAGCCAATTCTAGGGGAAGAGGTGCTGGAGGTTAACCGAGGCCCTGGCTCACCTTCCCATGGAGATTTCAAGCTTTCCAAAGCGGGGCTCTGACTTGGGTGTCTGGGCTCCGGCCCACAGACTGCTCACTTGTCCTAGAACAGCGTGTGGCAGCCCCCGAGAGCCAGCTCCCCTGCAGCCATTAGCTCTGGGGCTGCTGAGAGGGGCAGGGCATTTTCAGGACGCTGGACTTGAGGACAGAAAGCCAAATGATACAGCCTCTTCCTCGGCTGTGGCTCTGAGAACCAGGCTCCTTTAACAGGGCCTGGGCCTGGTGACTCCCAGGTGGCAGGCACGCCTCTGGGTGAGAAACTGTCTGCAGGAGGTCTCGGCCCAGGGCTTCCGGAAAACAGAGGTTGGTTATGCAACCAGAGCTGAGCTCAGGGAGGCGGGAGCTGGCTTTGTCTGGGGCTTTTGAGTCCCTGTGCTCGTGTTCTTGGCAATGGCCAACGTCTGTCTTGGAAAGTGGGCTGCCATTTATCTTTAGGCCACCGCTGCCCATAGGACGACTCTGTCCGCTTGCTCTCTCAGTGACGTCTGTTTCCTGGGCCCCATCAGCATCCTTCTCAATAAGTGCAGAGGTCACAGCATGGGTGAAAGGCCAGATGGAGAACAGGACCCCAGTCCAGCCGTCCACTGACTACCCTTGTGTGACCCCAGACAAATCGCTTAAGCTGTCTGCCCAGTCCCGTCCTTGTTAAGTGAATAATCTGTGTAAAGTATTCATGCCGCCCCCACACACAGTACGTGTTATATAAACTCTTACTTTTATTGTTATGGACCTGCGTCTGCATCCTGGCTCTGCCACCTCCTCGTTAACATGAATGTAGCCAAGCCACCCAGCATCCCTGGGCCTTTCGTTCCTCATCCACAATGTTCAGATCATAAAACCTCCCTCACAGGGCCGTTGTGAACGTAAGTGAGATTAAATGTGATCATGTTAATGTGTGTGGAGCGCGGAGCTTGAGCCAGGCATGGAATAAGTGCTCAATAAATGGTGGCTATTATCCTTATTATGAGTTGTAACTCTAAGTGACCACACGGCAGAGAGGAAGATGGATGGAAGCCTGCTTCCTCCACCACCTGGGTCTCCCCTGCCCTGGCTCCCTCCCGGCCAGAGTGGAGTTGGAGAGCTGCAGGCTGCTGTGTGACATGGTGTTCCTGGGGACCACTGGCCCAAGTGTCATCCACCTGTGATTTGGATGGAGCCGTGTGGACCCGCGGCTGGGAGTCTGGAGGACGTGACGCGCTCAGACCCCGTCAGTTCCAGGAGCCCAGGCTGGCGGGCGGGGTGCAGAAGCAAAGGGTTTCTTCCTTTAGGGCTGTTGAGGCCTCCAGGGGTCTTGTCCCAGGACTTGTCGGAGCCAGGCAGGGTGAAGCCAGCTGTGTTCAGAGCTTCAGAGACCTCGATGAGGGTCAGGGAGCCCTGTGTGTGGTGGAACTCCATCTACCATCGATTCTCCCGCCCTCGGCAGGTGGGCTCAGGGACAGGGCTGGGGCCGGACATGCACACCAGGCCGGGGGGTTTTAGGAGGGTTGTATTCGAGAACCCCTGATAGAACTGTTCTCAGAGGAGTGGCAGGTTCTGACGCACATTGAATTCTAGTCCTCATGCACCCCTGGGGAGAGTCAGTGCTATCACTTGTCCCCACACAAGGCCCCATGAGACCGCAAAGGTCCCCTTAGGTGTCTGAGAGGACAGGTGTGGGGTTCCCACACGGCCTCCTGACCGGGAGCTGGTGGGCCTCCTCGCTCTCCGTCAGGACTCAGAGCAGCATCGTTTGGCCATTCAAAACCCAGGTTCCCTTTGGGTAAGCGTGGAAACCTCCCACGTCCTTTTTTAACGCTATTTGAAATTTCAAAATAATCTGTTTGAAAAAAGTGAATATAATGTTGATGTGCTTTTCCCACTGCATGTGTCCTCCTCAAGCCCCCGGAGGAGAAGGACCCCAGATGGAGTCATGGACTGGTGGCCACAGTGGGATGTTCACGGAAACACGCATGTCAAGGGCACACCCTAGCCCCTGGGGTCAACGTCCGGCCCTTCTCAGATGGGGCGTCTGTCCCTAGCTGCCTTCTGCAACCCTTCATCCCTTCTGTGTTTTTGAGCATCATCCCTTCTGCTCACGTGTTTCCCTGTCAGCATTCTTCAGTCCTAGTTGGACTGAATGCTCTGTCCACGTGGCAGCCTTGCTGTGTCTCTTCCTCCCGGGGGGCTGCATGGTGGGCACTGCTTGACACCTCCCACTGCACACAGACCTGGCACCCCCGTGCCCTCCACAGGTGCCTGTGGAATGAAGACTGAGTTCCCTGAGACCCAGGGCTGTGTCTCACGTGGCCCCTCTTTGATCGTACATTATTAGATCTCCTGGTTCTTTAAAACCTTCCTCTCAGCTTCAGATTGGATAACCTCCATTCACCCCTTCTCCAAGCTCTTGTCTGAAACCGTGGCTGCCTCCGCTCAAGTTCCTGTCACCCACACTGCACGCCCCTCGGGCCCTTAGAGACAGCTCAAACCTCTTTTGTTTCCCGTGTTCACCTGGAAAAGAGGCAAAAACGGGCACGCAGTCTCTGGTCTGAGAGGGGATGCCGAGGGTAACCAGGATCACAAAGAGGGAACAGGCGCTGGCGGGCACAGGTGAAGGGGGCAGGTGGAGTGGCAGTCTCCCCACTCCCAGCCAGCCTGGAGGCTCCATCCAGCCTGAAGTGCCCCATTCCCCGTCAGACACACCCAGTGCGGCACGAACACAGCGATCAGCCAGAGCCACATCTGAGGCGTGATTTCTCATTATGCGCCTGTGAATGTTAATAATCAAGAGCTGCTCCTGCTGCCTCCTTAACCCCCCTCTCCGCTCAGGACGGTGCTGACTGTGATGAGTGGCAGGCGGAGGGAGGAGGGGTTTTGGAAGCCAATCCTGAAACCTGCAGCGCTTCCTTTTGACTGGGAGAGGTGGCTGGGGGCTGCCCAGGCCTGGCATTTGCAGGTGGTCCCCCATGCAGCATCAGTGGCTCGTTGGAGGGGAGGGACCCCACCCTGCATGGGTAACACACCTGCCACCGCAGCCAGGATGGAGGGAGGCTGGCGTCTCCCTGGCAAAGCATTAGCATGGGAAGCACAGAGAGACTTGTCTTCCTTCTGAAATTCTTCTCTGGTCGCCTCCTGGCTGCTGTCTCAGACCAGGCAGCAGGTGGCTGGCATTCCTAAGGCTGTGTGTCTTTGGGCCCTGGTGACTCAATATTGCAGGGGTCAGGGCTAAGGGCAGTGGCTCAGTCCCGCTGGCCCCAAGGTTGTGTCTTAATGAATAGAAGGAGGGGCCTGGCTGTGCCCTCTCCCACTTGAGGCTTGACCTATCCTGTAATGTTGGAGGAGGGGCCGGGGCCCGGGGGACCAGCCCTGCCTTCACTTGGTGTGAAGGGGAGAGTGAAGGCTTAGATAAGTCTCCTGTCTGGGCAGCCACCTGGGGCTCCAACAGCATGGAGTTCACATGCCAGCCCCCCGTGGTCAAGGTGCCTGACCTCAGGCCTCAGATCCCTTGTTTGTAGAACATGGACAGTCACACCTACCTCCTAGGGTGGTTATGAAAATTAAATGAGATTCTACAGAAAACACCTAGCCTGGTGCTTGGTGTAGCATAAGTACTTGATAAAGTATATAAATATTTATAATAGGTAATCAATATCTGAACTATTTAAAGTCATTTGGCAGCAGGACCTGGGTTTAAAATACTGAATCTCTGGCACCAGGGCCATTTCTAGCTCCTGCACTCCTGGCCCACCAGGACTGGTGAGGCACCTCCAAGCCTGGCTGATGATGTCTCCGGGTCTGAGCAGAACTGAGCCTGTGATCGGGGGGGGGGGGGGGGTGGTCAGTGACCCACTGACACCATCTGGGGAGGGCATGGGGGCAGGGCTGACTATCTACCTTTGAGCCACAGTCAACCAATAAGTCCTGTCTGGCGCCTATCTGCGCATATGCTTTTAGCTTCTTTAATCCACCCTGACCCGCAAAAATCCAGATCTGATCCAAAAATGAAGTTGGGGCAAGTGATTTCCCAAAACATTTAGCATAGGTTTCCTGAAAATAGGAATTCTGCTTATCTGTTTAAAATAGATTTCAACTTAGCACAGTTTGATTTACATTTTGGCCAATATCCTCCCAGATATTTTTCTGTGCATGTGTCGACTTCCGAATAGATACAGGCACATATACATATTCATATGGTAGAGAATCACACTACGCATACTGTTTATAACATGCCTTCTTGACTTAATTTATTGTGAATATTGCTCCGTTTCAGTACATAGACAGCTTCATCGTGATTGTTTTCACTTTTTCTGCTTACGTCATCATCACTTTTATCGCTGCATAGCTTTCCCCACAGCACAGTTGGATTTTTCCAACTGTTGAAGATTCCATCTGTAGCATCGGGCACACATTGACATGAAATGCACGCTTGTGGGCTCACTTCTTCACGTGGCTTCATGTGTGTGCTGCGATCACTTGTGTGTTGCCGTTTCTTCCTCTGCTTTGTTGGGCTGGCAGATGACCACTCTGTGAACGTCCCTTTACAGCATTGCTCCTAATGAGAGGCCGTCCCACCTGCAGACTTCCGTTCCTTGGAACTCTTGAGCAAGTCCGTTCCACGTGAGTTTTGCTGGTCCGATGGGCCACTCGTTGAGGACAGAGGGTTGAGCCCTGTTCGTCCTCATCATTCCTAGAACAGTGCTTTACATCCGCTCTCTAGTAGATGTTTGCTGAATTGAAGCACCAAATATTTTCAAATTAACCGTCTTCAATAATCATTTCTGCAGTGCAGCGTACGTCTTCCTCGCCTCCTTGTATAGAACGTTTGAGCACAATTTCATCTTTTTGTGGTTGACTGAGCATCATAAACATGGCTTTCTGTGTGATGGATGATAATAGCTCGAAGCCCTCAGGGCCTGTCAAGGGCTGTGTAGCTCTTTCGCGGTTCCCAACACTCTCAGACCGCTGTTCCTGTGAGGGGGTGGTGTCCGCATGCTGAGCACTTGTCTCCCCCGCCACCCCTGGTGCCCCCCAACACTGGCACCGCACATCCGCCCTTCTTCTAATCGGGGGCAGCTTGCAAACCCCGCCGTGGCGCTTCAGGGATCTGTGTGGGTCCGGGGTGCATGGTGCGGGTGGGAAGGCCTGGCTGGAGCACGGTGCCTGAGCTCTGCCGCATGTGGTCTCGCAGACCTTCTTGTCCTACTTTCTGACTCTGGCCTGCGGCAGGAGAAGGTGAAGGTGTTGGATAGAGTGTGCAGTAGTTCAGGAAGTCGAGGGGTAACCCGAAGTGGCCTGGATTTTTTTCTTTTCTTTTTTTTTAATTTTTTTAATTTAGTTTTTTAATTTATTTTTTATGTTTTTTAAAGATTTCATTTTTTCCTTTTTCTCCCCAAAGCCCCCCAGTACATAGTTGTGTATTCTTCGTTGTGGGTCCTTCTAGTTGTGGCATGTGGGACGCTGCCTCAGCGTGGTCTGATGAGCAGTGCCATGTCCGCGCCCGGGATTCGAACCAACGAAACACTGGGCCGCCTGCAGCAGAGCACGCGAACTTAACCACTCGGCCACGGGGCCAGCCTCCAAAGTGGCCTGGATTTTGAGGACGTCAAGGAGGGCACCCACTTTGGAACAAGTCTGCACGCACAGGCGGCCTCCAGGATGCCCCATTGGGGAGGCAGGGAGGAGTGGTCATGTGGAGGGCAGGGTACACATCCCTGCCCCCACCCTTAGCAAAGGACCCTTGGTGTCGTTTCCTCCATAGCTGGGCTGTCCTGGATTCATGCCCCATACGCTGAGAGTGAGACCCACCCGGCCAGCAGTCCCACCACCCCTGGACACTCCACCCCATGTGCAGCTGTCCCTTGTCTGACCTCCATCACCCCGCCAGTCAGCATCATACCACTTGGAGTGGAGTGCACCCCGCCCCGTGCTGCTGAGGGAATGTTTCATGTTTCTGTGTGACTCCTCTCCCCAGCAGGTTTGCACATTCCAGAAGCGACTGTCTTGCCTTCTCAATTCTAATACTAAACATAGCTCCCTTTTGTTCATTCAGTTATTCCACAAGTATTCTTTGTGCCAGGGACTGGAAACAGGATGGTAAACAGAAACAGACATGTCCTCTGCCCTCAGGGAGCCAACAGTCTGGTAGGAAGTGACAGTAGTCACACAGCCACACGAATGAGGGCAAAACTGCAGCCCTGACAGTGGAGAAGAGGCAAGAGCCTGTTATGGGACCCCAGCCGGGTAAGAAGTCTAGGAAGCCGTCCTTGAGGAAGTGGTGCTTTTGCTGAGGTCTGAAGGATGCATAGTTTAATGAAGAACAACTGTGTCCAAGTGCATGCTAGGCAGAGGGAGCCGTACATGCCAAGGCCCTGTGGCAGGAGAAGCAGACTGAGGACCAGGGACTGAAGGCAGGCCAATGTGGCTGGGGCTCGGAGAATGGAAAGTGGAGCAGGGGGAGGGGTGCGAGCTGAGGCCGGCAAGGAGCTCAGGTCCAGCCTGAGCAGGCATCACACACCCTGTGAAAGGTGGGAAGGGGTCTTCATCCAGAGAGCAACAGTAAGTCTCTGGAGGTTTCTAAGCTGGCAGAGACGGGAGAAATGACACGATTAGATTTGCGTCTTGAAGAGATCACTCTGACTGCTGTGCCGGGAGCCAACTGGAGGCTGGCCAAAGTGAGGATCGGGGGGGTCTGCTGGGAGGCCAGGGTGCAGGCCAGGCCCTGGACAGGGCAGCGTGGATGGGGGAGGGGGACGGAGGGCAGCTGACAGTTGGGGCGAGGCTTACAGTTCTTAGAGATGGATGATTTGGGTGGGCATGAGGGAGAGTGGGGATCGAGGAAGATTCTGGGTTTTGGCCTGGATGACTGATGGGTGCTGGCACCCTTCACCGGGACAGACATCTGGGAAAGGACTGTGGTTGTTGCCTGCTCTTTACCATGTGCCGTGCTAAGCGCTTTCATGAATCATCTCCCTTCATCCTCCCAACTGAGGCCCGAGTCTGCCTGTGGCCACATTTTACAGATGAGGAAATGAGGCTCAGAGAAGGTTAGTAACGAGTCCAAAGTTGCATCTAAATGGCATCCTCTGCGCTCTCCTTCCCCAAAGCCTATGACTCGTGGGCTATCCTCTGAGCTTTCCCCTGCTCCGTGTGTGTGCTAACCTGGGGTATACATTTGCAAAAGGAGTGCATGGAGTGACTGAGACAGGAGTGAGGAGAGAGCACATGCAGGCTGAGGGCCTGGAGCTTTGTCGCCTCTGCTCTGAGTCAAGCCAGGAAGCTAGACTTGGTCTGTTTAAGGCTCAGACACAGTTCCAGGCTGCAGGAGGCCTGAGGCAGCCAAGCCCGGGCAGCTAGCGCTCACTCAGGGCAATTCCGCTCAGTGGAAGCCCATCTCAGGCAGGGGAGCAGGCACCACCCCCAGGCCCCGGGGCTGTCCCTGACACGACCGTGCAGTGTTCCCTTTGCACCAAGTTGATGTTGTGCTGGCTCACACTCTCGCTGGCTTTTTAAAATACACCTGCTTAATTTTCTTTATGGGAACCTGTGAACAAAGACCAAGCCCATAAGGGGAAAAGGCTCATTATCTTCTCATTGATCCAAGATTTAATAGAGCAGCAATTATATATTATTTGAACGGGAGCGTGTTATCTTTTCGCTGCCGCAGATTCCCCTTCCGAAGATGCTGCAGGTGTGTAAAGGTGACTGAGGGATTGCGGGAACTGACCTTGGGTTTTCCGCTAGTGATGGCTGGTAGCCTGCAAACAGGGCTGTGCGTGGACCAGGGAGGGTGTCCCCTGTCACGCCACCCCCCCGACCCCCAACAACATCCTGTGGTGCAAGGGAGGAGGGAGCATTTGGGATATACTGCGTGTGGCTCTAGAGCACTTGAAATGTAGTTAGTGTGGCTGAGGGACTGAGTTTTTCATTTTATTTAATTTTAATTAATTTCAACTTAAATAGCCACACGTGGCTGGTGGCTGCCGCCTTAGGGCAGGTCTAGAGGAGAATCACGCAGGGCTTCAGAACAGGGCACGAGGGGGTGTCACTAATGATAACGACTGGCATTTATGAAGCGCTTATAATATGCTGGTTGCCTTTCGTGTGTGTCTCAGTTAATCACCAGACAACCCTAGGGGAAATGAATATTATTATCCCATTTTGCAGATGGGAACATTTGAGGCTTAGCTAGGCATCGAGTAGCTTCCCAGGGGTCCCCCAGGCCTGCCTTTCTCCAAAGCCTGTGCCCCAACACCAAGCCACACTGCCTCTGAACAAGCTCGGAGCAGTGTTTCTGGAACATGAAGTCGGTGAGAGTGCAGGATGGCATGAGGTGGACAGCCCAGGAGGACTGGGGGCTCTCAGTGATTCCGGGGTTGAGGTAGCTGACCACATGCCCATTTCTAGGGTTCCCCATGTGCAGGAGCAGGGGCAGGGGCCCAGTCCTGGTCAGAGACTGCTGTGTCGCCCTCAAATCCGTATGTTGAAGCCCTGACTCCAATGTGATAGAATTTGGACGTGAGGCCATTGGGAGGTGATTAGGTTTAGGTGAGGCCATGAGGGTGTGGCCCCCAGGATGGAGTTGGCGACCTTATAAGAAGAGGAAGAGACCAGAGCTCTCTCTGCTGTGTGAGCAACAGCGCGAAGGCGGCCGTCTGTAAAGGGCACTCACGGAGAACCCAACCGTGCTGACACCCTTGTCTGGACTTCCTGCCTCCAGAGCAGTGAGAAGTACATGTCTGGTGTTTCAGCCATCCAGTCTATGGCATTTTTGTTACAGCAGCCCGAGCTGACTAGACAGGGGCAGAGGCTGCCGGGAAGCCCCTGGGTGTTGGTGGGGAGGCCGCTGGGCCTGGGCTCCCTGCCTGTGGCTAGAAACCTCTCTCCTGTGCAGAGCAGCTGCCCTCCCTCTCGAGAGAGAGCACAGAGGGCAGAGCCAGACTCCTCAGCCCAGGTCTTTGCTCCTAGAACCAGTGTCATGGAGCTGATGAGCACATGCCGGTTTCAGCCCCTTCCCCAGCAAAGCCTTGTCCCAGGGTCATCCCATGTCACCTTCTCTGCCCATTCATTTGAGAGCCATCAGTAACATCCCCAGGACACACACCAGCTCCCTGGAGAGCTGTGGGCACCAGCTTGGCACCTGGGCTGGGGAGGGTATTGGCCCGCTCTCCTGAGGTCTGGAAGAAGGGAGCCTCCCAAATCCTGATAGTCACTAACAGCTGTGCGACTTCAGCAGTCGTTTACATCTCTGAGCCTCAGTTTCTCCATCTGTGTAATGGAGATAACAGCCACCTCCTTCTTCCTTTATTGCAGGGTTGTGGTGCCTTGTGTGCACACGATTGCCCGATAAATTCCTCCTTCCTCCTCTGTACCCCCAGGAGGAGAGGCTGTGTGTGTTTCTTGAGCCTCATCTTATGGGCTTCTGGGGGACCCTGTCCTAAAGGTAGAAGGTGGAGGGTGAATGTTGGGAGGAGTAGAGAGGTGGCTCTAGTGGAGAAGGGAGAGTCTCCAGACCAGGTCAGGGGGACAGGCTGAGCCCCAGCCTGACACAGATCCCAAACCCGGGCCTGGCACAGAAGTGGCCGGGCCCCTTCCCCCTTCTGAGGGACCATGGGAGCTCCAAGGGTGAGCAGCACAGCAGTGAGCAGCCTGGTCGGCACCCAGGGGACCCTCCCCAGACCTCCTGCACCGCCAAAGACCCCAAGCCTGGGCCCTTCATGAGAGCTGGGCCCCAAACATGACTGGGACGGACTTGCCTGCAGCCCAGGGAGACAGGAGCTTGGAGCAGATTACATTTTATTTGGAGAAATAGAAGAAAAGTGACATTTCTCGTACCTGAGTGTTGGATGGTAGCGAATGCACGTCCCTTATGAATGTGTCACAGTTCCCCTTCCGCCACAAACTGGCTCCCCACCTCCCGCAGCGCTGGGCTTAGCCACCCAATCAGGCAGTGACGACATGCTCTGGGAAGCCAAGTTGGTGACATTTCCCTCTCCGCAGAGAGTGTGCTTCTTGCTCAGTTGGCAGCCTGCGGAAAAGGCCAAGCAACAGATCCAGCCTTCCCGTGGCGGGGGGCAGGAGAGAGCCCCCAGCCCTGCCGGGCCCGGGCGGCTTCCATGGGGCAGTGAGATTGTTTGCTGTGCTCTAGTTTTCTGAGGAAGATGCGCTGTCGCTGAACCAGACTCCAGGGGTTAGCAGGGAGGAGGTCTGAGCCCCACCAAGTTCCCCTCTGCCTCCCGGCCGTTTCATCTGGCCTTTCCCACCACAGTTCCAGACTGCGTGTTCCAGGGAAGAAATATGGAGTTAGAAGTTACAAGCTTAAGCAGAGACTAGGTTCTGGCTACTTTTGTGTTTGGAAGAAATTATGTACTGGCTCTACAGTCAGACCTGAGTCAATTACTTGCTGTGTGAATTTGGGCAAATTCTCAAACTGTTCCGAGCCCCTGATTCCTCACCTGTAAAGTGGGCCTAAAGCTTACATAATAGCGTTCCTGGGATCGTTAAACGAAGAGGCTTGGCGTAAAGTAAGTGCTCAGGCTGTCCCTGCTATTTCTCACTGTATCATCTTCTCACCTTGCCGGGCACACACGTGAGTTTTTCGCGTGGTTGCATACAAACGTATGTTTTCTTTGTTGAATAACGTCATTTCCTGTCCCCATTTCCAGGGATCGGCAGAGGCTGCTGTGTTAAGGCCGTATCACATTCTGTTGTGTTTGCCTGGTTCTTCTGGAATTGGGCGTTTGGGTTGTTTCCAGTCCTTTGCTGTTGAAAATGATGCAGCTGTGACTATCAGCACGCTTCTTTTCTGATGTGATCCTAACAGGACGTAATCGTGGGGGTGAACTTATCTCATGGAGACCCACGGGTGCCACATCCCTTGTGTTCCAAAGCCAACTGCAGGTTGTAGGTGGTCTGTGCCCTTCGGGTTATCCACCCTCCTGGCCTGAAGCACAGCCACCCCTCGGAAGATGCGGAAGGCTCCCTTGGTTAGTTTTGCCAGCCCGTCAGCCGAGGAGGAAGTGGCTGAAGTGTTGACGTTCCCATGTCCTCTCTCTTGTAGAAAGTCTGCACCAAATGTGGGATCGAGGCCTCCCCTGGCCAGAAGCGGCCCCTGTGGCTGTGTAAGATCTGCAGTGAGCAGAGAGAGGTAGGGTGCCAGGGCAACGGGGTGGGGGCGGGCTGGGGCGGGGTCTGGGCGCACTGGCATTTGGGGAAGTTCACGGTTGGTTGCCGGGAGGGGCTTCTCGGAGGCCAAGGAGGGCCTATGGGGTGGTCAGGGAGACGGGTGGGGAGGGGCAGCCTGCTGGCTTGCCCATTCCACAGTGCAGAGGTGGCAGTGGGCCCTGGTTCTGCTGTGCCTGTGACCGTGGTTTCAACCGGAAGCCCTCATACTAAGTGGTGTTTGGTGGGGGGCTATTATTATAGTAATAGTAATGGCTGCCCTGGTTCAGTGTTGACTATGCGCCTGGCACAGCACTAAGCTCTTTACATGTGTGAGTTCATGTCATCCCTACACAACCCATAGGTGGGAGCTGTTATTATCCTCTTTCATTGATGGGGAAGCAGACACGGAGGTTAAGTAAGTTGCGGGCACCGAGCTGCTCAGTGGGGGAGCTGGAAATTGCATGCAGCCATGGTCTGCTGTGATGATGCCACGCCCACAGTCCCTTCTGAGGTTAAGGTCTAGACCCAATTTTAGGGGGAGAGATCGATGCTCAATGAGGAGTCTGAGGCAGCAACAGATGTGGGGCATGAACCTGCGTCTCCTAGCCCCCAACCCAGGGCTCTCCCCACTGTACCAGGATCGGAAGTGGGGCCGAAACAGCAGGATGTTGGCAGGCAGCTTCTGGAGAGGGCCATGGCACAGGGATTGCAGGAATGGAATGAGCCGGGCAGAGGGAGCATGCCCCTGGTTTCCCAGATGTGGAGTTTTTTCACTTCTCTGGCTTGGCCCTTGGTATGAGCTTTTAATCTGAGGATCTATAAAATGTCTCCAGTTATGGAAAATTCTCAGCCTCGCTGTCCTTGAGTATCGCTGTTCTGCCAGTCCATGTCTCCTCTTCTGGCAATCCTGCTGGATACGTTGCAGCCCCTCTCAGTCCATCCCCATAGCTCCCAACTGCTCCTTCTTGTTTCCTTCTTTATCTTTCCAGGTAAATTCTTCAATGCTGACTCCCAGTTCACTAAATCTTTGAGACCATCTCCCAGCTGGTGGTTTTGTTGGTTGTCTTCAGCATCACTTTTCCTTGGGTGTATTGGAATTGGGGTCTGTACACTCATCTTGAGTGGGAGTCTGTTTTTCTCTCTCTCCTTACTCATCACCTTCACATGCTCTCCTTGCCGGCTGATTTTGTGGTCACCTCCACCCAGGTCCCGGGTGCCCCAGTGCAGGGCCAGGTGTCTTGGGTTAGTGATGAGCTTTGTGTCCACGGAGATAATGGGATTACATCCGGAGGCAGTCATCAAAGCTGGGGCAGTCCAGCCAGGCCCAGGCTGTGTGTGTGCTGCTTCCAGCTCCCTTCAGTTTTCATGTGCTCAGATAAGCTCTTCTTAGGGCGGGAGGGGGTCCCTGCTCTGTTCAGCCTCTTTTCCCAGGTGGGAAATCTCTTCACCAGCCCCCATTTCCAGTGACTTTGGTTCTGGTCCCCCACCTCTCATGGGACACTTTTTAGTCCCTGTACCCTGGAAGACCAAGCTCCCAGCTGCCTCCACTGGCCTCTGGATCCAGAGCTCAGCAAGCTGTGCCTTTAGGCCCTCAAAATAGTAAATCTTGGAGTTTCTGATCCATTGAGATATATATCTTATTTTGAGCACAGATAAGTTTACTTATTTTTAGAATATTTTCATCCATCACTGCTGTATCTTTAGAACGGGGAAGGTACTCAAGGTGTGAACTCACATTCTGTCTTGCCTGGAGGTCCCCGACTTCTCACCCCAAATGGAGATGATGGTACCTAGTTCATAGAAATGCTGTGAGAACTCAGCAAGGTCATAAAGTGCACAAAACATCCCGCATAGCAAAGGTACTCTGTACATGTTAGCGCCCTCCCTCCCTCACTCAGCCTGAAACTCCCCCTTTGAACTTGGGGTCCTTCTGGTTTCCAGGGGGTCCCTTTTAAGATGCAGATATCCACCGGAGGAAATTCCTTGCAGCAGCATCTTTGGGGAAGAACCTTAGCAGGATGAAATGATGGTCACAACTGAGCTGTGGGAGGACAGAGATGAAGGAGCTGTCAAGGGAATGAAGGTGGATGGAAGGAAAGACGAATTTAGCAAACGTGATAATTCCGTGGAAGCTTCGGAGGGAGCAGCCCCGTCCAGCCCCAGCACCACTTACCCTCACGCTCCCTAACTGTCCTCAGCTCCCACATGCAGGGCGCCCCACCAAACCCGGCCTAATCTTCCAACGGCTCTGGTGTCCGGAACAGTCTGAAATAGCTCAGGATAAATTTTCTTATCTTTCTAAGGCAAAGAATATGAAGCTCTGTGTTATGCTGTGGTTTGTCCTTGAATTTCTAGAGGCCGTAACACTTAGCAAGATCCAGAAGGCTGCCTTCCCTCTGCAGCAGCAGGCGTCCCGTGGCACTGAGCAGGCGTGCATGGGCCGTGGAAGTGGGTGTCTGTGATTGTGGGGGCCTCGGGGTACCATACCCGGGTGCTGCATTTTCCTGCCTGCTTTTGGGGCGGGAGAGTGACAGGGTAATTTGTTTCCTAATGCCTTTTTTTCTTAGAAAAATATCTAATCACCACAAAGACAGAGCTATATTGAAAGAGCATTTTAAAATGTCATTTTTGGTGCCACAAATAGCCACTTCTGAGTCTGTGATAAAAATTTGGATTTGTGTCCTGCAGCAAAAGTCGTGTCTTGATGGAAGAACTTGAATTTTAACTCCGGTCCCACTCTGCCTGAACATGCTTATCTTTCCTTCTGACGCTTCACTTCCATCGTCTCTGACTGTAATTGTAAGTTTTTTCCGGAGAGAGCACAGCGCTGGTGAAAGGCCCTGGGGCCGTCGGGATGGCGTTGCTGCTTGTCTTGTGTACTTTGGCGGCGCAGCGGTGTGAGCATCAGGCCTCCACTCATGAGGAGTTTACAGTTAAATACAGTAAATACAGTTAATAACGCATTTATTCATTCAGGCATGCAACACAGATTTATTGAGCATCTTCTATGTGCCAGGCAAAATAGCTCTTCTCGTGGGAGAGGGAGTCCACAAACACAGTAAAGTAAATTCTGCCATGTCACAGATGGTGAGAAAGGACCCAGGGTGACAGAGGGAAGGGGTCCTGGGAACATTAGGGGTAGCTGCTATTTTATATGGGGCTCAGGGAAGGGCTCACTGATAAAATGACATTTGAGCAGAGATCTGAAACATTCTATGTGACTATGTGGATGGAAAGCATTCCAAGTAGAGGGTACAGCAAGTGCAAAGACCCTGAGGCAGGTGTGTCCTTGGCTTATAATGTTTATAAAGAGTTATAGGAACAGCAAGAACACCCATGTGACTGGCTTCAATCAGGGTCGGAAGAGGAGATTGGAGACGTGGCAGGGGATGAGATCGTGTTGGTCCTTGTAGACCATTGTAAGGACTTTGGCTTTTACTCTGAATGAAATGGGGAGCCTTGGGGGGTCTTGAGTAGAGGAGAGACATGACCTGAATCTTCTTCCGCTTTTTAAAGGATGCTCTGGCTGCTGTGTTGAGAATAGATTGTAGATTATGACGTCAGAGTCTGTATCATGGTATGTTGTCTTTCTTATTTAATGTTGCCCCAGATGTTTAAGTTCTTGGCTATTGTTACCCTTAGAAGTTTTCATTTTTAAAAATATTACATACATTTTACTCTTTTCTGATTAGCAAATTAATTTGGATCATTGACATTTGTAATGTATACAAAAGCATAAAGAAATAACCACACACACACAAATCCATAATCTTACCATGCAGAGACAATTGCTGTTGACATTTTGGCATATTTACTTCTGATTTTTTTTCTGTCTCTTTCTTCTTTATATTATTGAGCCTATGTTTTAAAATTAGCATTATGTCATAAGTAGTTCTCAATGTAATCAATAATTCTTTATAAACATTCTACCATATGGATACTCTGCTAATTTAGAACATCTAAGTTATTTCCTTTTTCCTCCTCTTATTAATATCTTCAGCATATATCTGTGTGCATAGCTCTTTGACTACATTTTTTATTATATCCTCAGAATGGATTCTTAGAAGGAAAAATAAACATTGGTGTCTATATTCTTTCTTATAGACCCTTGAGTTATTATTTTTTATTTATCTCATAATTAGCTGGTGTATAATTTTATGTCATCTTTTTAAATACAGTCATGCCCCACACGACAATGTTTTGGTCAACGACAGACCGCATATATGATGGTGGTCCCACAACATTAGGACCATGTAGCCTAAGCGTGTAGTAGGCTAGACCATCTAGGTTAGTGTGAGTACACTCTATGATGTTCGCACACACATTTCTCAGAACACAGCCTGTCATTAAATGACGTACAACTGTAAGGGCACATGGATGGTGTATTTTCTGAGTTTTTTGCTATCTGGTAATGGCTGTTGCCTTTATACAAAAAGGACAACTTGACTAATAATACAATTGATCATAATCTTTCCCACTCAGAATTCTGTGGATTTTGCCCCTGTTGTCCAACCACATGTGAAACACCATGAGGGAGAGTCTGCAAATGTAACAACTAGGAGAATTGGTGCCCATGAGACTAGAGATAATAGTGAAACTGTGAAAGAGATACAAATAAGCTTTTTAAATTAATTAATTAAAAGAGATAAGAGTGGGAATAGAAATCAAATTGAACAAAGAGGACCTTTGAAAAACGAATGAGCAAATTTGAAAAAGAACCAAATTAACCATTTTCATTTCCAAAAATGAAAGATATTCATTAATGAATTTAAAAACTCAATTGAACTACACTGCAGTAATTTTTTAGAGCAATAAAGCTTGTCATTCCCATTAACAGCCACATATATTTCCTTATCATTTGCTTCTTCTTGATTGTTTTTTATTTTTCTTTCTTTCTTTATTTTTTGCTTGAGGAAGATTGGCCCTGAGCTAAAGTCCGTACCAATCTTCCTCTTTTTGCTTGAGGAAGATGGTCACTGAGCTAACATCCATGCCAATCTTCCTCTATTTTGTATGTGGGTCACTACCACAGCATGGTTTGATGAGTGGTGTGTATGTCCATGCTTCGGATTCGAACCTGTGAACCCCAGGCCACCAAAGCAGATCATGTGAACTTAACCACTATGCCACCAGGCCGGCCCTGATTGTTTTTTATTGTTGATCCCTGTTTGGCACTCCCAACAGCTGGAGTACCTGGTCCCTGGTTTCCAGTACACAATGGTCATGAATATGACATTTTTCGTGACCACACGAAACTAGTCTTTACCTAATTAGCCTTTTCTCACCTATCTGCTTAGGGAAGTAGTCGATCTGCCGACCTCCTGCCCCACCCCATTTCCAGTCCCTCTGTGAATGGGCACCCTCTTCAGTCACTTTCCTGGTTTCCTGGGTGGCAAATTAATAAACACTGACATGTGTCCAAGAGTTAAAGAAACAGAAAAGAGGATGAAACAGCCCTCAGTGGGCTGGTTAAACAGCAGATCAGGCCTGAAGAACCCCAGGAAGGACCTTGCGAACCAGAAGACAGTTTTCAGGATGTTACTTGGGGGCAATGGATGAACCCATGAAGTCGAAGTGGAGGGAAAGAGAAGGCAGGATGACAAGATCTAATGCACAACATAAAGTCATTTTCAGGGCAAGAACAGAGACGTGGGGGAGAAGCCTGAAGCCAGACTTATGCTTTTGTTCTCCTTTAAATAACCTGGCAGAGGTGTTTATGTATATATATTTGGAAATTAAAAATTTTCGATATGCCTAGGTCGTTTTTGTTGATCTTTGTCTAGAACCAACATATTTGGATCTTGGATTCAGGAAAGCTTTTCGATTATGTTTTTGCTTGTTGCTTTGTTCCCAACTATTCTGGTTTCTTCTTGGGAGCATTTTTAATGTGAAGGTTGCATTTCCCTTCTCTGTCTTCTGTATTTGTCATCTTCTACCAGGTCATTTTCAACTCCTTTTATTTTCCCTCTGTTCTGAAAAATTGTAAAGCTTTTCTTCCATGTCGCTGATTCCATTTTTTGGTCTGGCCGTGATGTGTTCCGTGTGTTGTCCTGTGTGCGTGTGTGCGCATGTGGGTCTGTCCATCTTCGGGTGCTGTGAGCTCTGCAGACCCCGGTTTACAGAGGCGGCACCTGTACCCCTTTCTTTGCGATTTCACCTGTGATGCTCTGCTCCCCAGAGGAGGCACCTTTGACTCTCCCGTGATCGTGATCAGGCCCCAGGCCATCGGAACAAGGAGGACGTGGAAGGCTGCGGCCCCTGGTTTGGTTCTTCCTGCCGCTCCCTCCTTTCCCACGACTGTGCTTTACATAAGAGAATACACCTTCCCAGATGCAGCTCGCCGTTGCCAGCGCCTTCCCCCTCCTGCCTGGTTGTTTTCTGGGCATCTGTCTCCCAGGGATGGAGACGGGGTTGGAAGAGGAAGGACAAGCCCCTGTGAGGCTCCAGAAACCCACAGGCCCGCCATGCCAGGAAGCCTGCCTCAGCCCTTTGGACTCTGCGCCCTGATCTCTGCCAGACAGGCCAGGCCCAGGTGGGCCTGAGACACACTTTGCGTCCAGCGCACTCGCCTGGCGTCGGAGAGGAGCCTGACTGTAGGTTGGCGTCGGATCCCTCCTGTGCTGGGGTTTGTGTGCCCTTTTTCATGGGTTTCCTGGGCGTGTTAGCGTGAAGCTGGGGGAACTGACCAGGGGCTTCTAAACATAGGACGTTGTAAGCCAGAAATCCATTTCATTTGTTGTTTAACCTTTAATCCGGACTCATTTAAAAAAACAGAGTGACTCACTCAAAGTTATACTGTAATCAGTGGAAAAGTTAATTGGAATCTGGATTCCCCAGGATTCTGGAAACCATTCCTCCAGCCTCTCAAATGTACCTTTGGGGTAAGAAGTCGCTGAGGATGCAGGCGTTCTCTGAGGGGGGCGAACGGGAGGGGAGAGGACCAATTTGCAAGTAATTGAAAGCTGATTAATACAATTAGAGCATCTTCTCCATCCAGCCTTCGCTTTGCCTTCCCAGTTTCACGCCGCATCCTGATTATAACCCAGAGGAGGCCGGCCGCACCAGCACTTCCTGGGTTTCCTGCAGTGCTTTGCATGTAAAAGGTGCTCGGGAGATATTTGTGGACTGAAAGAGACATTTGCAAAAGTGGAAAGCCCGGTTCCTCCTTCAGATCACGTAGGGACCTTTTCCCAGCAGGGTGCTCTCGATTTCCTGCCGGGCTGGCCCTCTATTTCCCTCAAGTCTTGTCACAGACAGCCCTGGCTGCAGTCTCACAGTGCCCATTGATGCTGGGTCTGTATTCTCCCCTCCTGCTCCTTTCTCCTGCTTGTTGATTGACTAAAAGAGCAATTTGTAAAGTAGGAAAGTGTCTTCAGGTGGTAGTCTTTAAATCATCCCCAACCCATCCCGCTTGGAGGGTGACCAGTGGCCCAGTTGGGGCCCCAGGGAGAGTCTGCCTTGGCACAAGCCTGCAGGAGTCCGGGAGAAACAGAGGCTCCCTCGCTCCCAGCCAGCACTGGTGGGAAGTAGCCTTGCCAGCCAGGCCCAGCATCCTTGTGGCACCTGCCTCCCAGGCAGGCGGCCTGTGCTCGCTCAAGCTGCCATCTGCTTCCCCACACTGGCTCTCTCTTGGTCCTGCTGTTACTTGCAGTTTGGAATTTTGCTGCAAACAGCTTGGCTTGAGGGCCCATCAGGAGGCCCGTGAGCACTCTCAGGAGTGGGTGGCTGCCGCTTGGGCGGGCGGCTGCCTGAGGGCCCCGCCATCTGCGTCTGGCTCGCTCTAGACTGCTGTCGTGGCGTCCCTGGGGGACCCGGATGGTCACACTTCCTCAGTGTGTTGGTCACCTCCCACGCGCCACGGCACTGCCAAGCAGACCTGCTAGCAGTACAGGCTCCTGGCCTCCCACGCATGTGGAAGTAGCAGGAGGAGGGTCCTGGGGCCCACCAGCCCCGCTGCCTCCTGTGAGGAGGCAGAGTGGACCCCCACTACATCCCTGCCCCTTGTTTGGGGTGCACCTGAGCCTGTGTCTGTGCCCTGGAGAAAGAACTTTCCTGTCCTGGATGCTGCCCCGTTCAGGAGGGAACTGATTTCAGTCCAGTCCACTGAGCCAGTTGTCCTCGCTGTGCACATCAGCAGAATCCAGTCTAGCGTCGGGGGCGGACCTTATCTGAACACCCACGATGGGCCAGGCCGGGATATGTGGCTCCATCCTCACAGGAGCCCAGGGAGGTTCTCATTATTGTCTTCATGTGACACATGGGGAAACTGAGGCTTAGAGAAAGGAGGTCACTTGCCCAGAGACACCAGGTAGTAATTGATGGAGCCAGAGGTTGAAGGCAGGCATGTCTGCCTCCAAAACTCCTTCTAACAACTCTATTTCCTATTCATTCATTTGTTCACTCATGTATTAGTCGTTGAGTATTTCCCATGTTGCTGGGCACTGTTTTAGGTCCTTGGAAAACAGCAATGAACAAAACAGCCAGAGATCTCTGCCTTGAGTTTACATTCTAGCAGGGGCTGGGGAGGCGAGAGGGAACAGACAGTAAACATAACCAAACTAATAGATAAGCAAATGGTATAGTATGTTAGATGCTGAATGGGAAGAAGAAAGCAGAGCAGGGCAGAGGGGTCAGGAGTGTCGGGTGCGGGGTGGGGAGAGAGGCTGCAGTGTTTACGGTACACCAGCCACCACGTCACGCCCATTAGGATGGCTAATAGATAAAAGGCAGAAAATAAAGTGTTGGCGAGGATGTGGAGAAATTTGAACCCTTGTACATTGCCGGCGGGAATGTAAAATAGTGCAGCCACTATGGAAAACAGACGGCAATACCTCAAAAAAGTAACGATCCGGCAATTCTACTTCTGGGTATATACCCTAAAGGATTGCAGGCAGGGACTCAAACAGATATGGTACGTCAGTGCTCATGGCGGCATTATTCGCATTAGCCTCAAGATGGAAGCAACCCAAGCATCTACTATTGGGGAAATGGATAAACAAAATGTAGTATATACCTCTTATTGTTCATATTATTCAGCCTTAAAAAGAAAGGGAATTCTGACACATGCTGCAACGTGGAAGAACCTTGAGATGTTATGCTAAGTGAAAAGCTAGATGCAAAAGGACAAATACTGTATGATTCCACGTCTGTGAGGTCCCTAGAAGAGTCAGATTCATGAGGACGGGAAGTGGACCGGTGGTTGTCAGGGGCCAGGGGAGGGGGAATGGGGAGTTATTCTTTAATGGGCACAGAGTTTCCATTTGGGACAATGAAAGAGGTCTGGAGGTGCATGTGGGACAGTAGCACAACAAAGTGAATGTACTTAACACCCCTGGACTGTACACCTATAAGTGGTTAGAATGGTAAATTTTATGTTATATATATTTTACCACAGTAAAAAAGTGGGGGGACTGGCCAGTGTGGGCCTCTTTGAGGTCAGATGTTAGCAAAGACCTGAAGGAGGTGTAGTGGGGGCGCCAGCAGCCTTCTGGGGGAGGAGCGGCCCAGGACGGGGACACACCAGCACCGGTTCACAGAGAAGTACCAAGCCGGTGAGGCTCCCCGCCTTCCATGTGCCGGGTCCCAGGTGCGGGAGGGATTGGTCCAGGGGGCTCTGTAGCCATGGGCAGTAGGGAGATGAGTTGATGTGGTCCAGTATGAAGCCTGCAGCCCACCAGGAACACAACCCACAGATCTGAGCATTTAGCTGTCGCACCATTGGGTGCCCCCCACTTACTCAGCCACCCTGGGGTGCTCAGCAGAGTGTGGGGTTGGGAACCTGTGGTCTGAGTGCAGAACAGCATCACTGTCCCTGTGATCGTTTGGTGTGACACGGTCCTGACACCACAACCCAGCTTGTCACCTCCCCGCTCCCCACCCCCCGAGCCTCCACAACCTGGTTTTCCCTGTGTGTGTCCCTGGGGAGGTAGGCAAAAAGCTAGGGAGAAAGCACCTGAATTTGGTCATTTTCTTGCATTAATTTGAATAAAAATTTGGGTAATCAGATTTTCCTGCCCATTTTTCAGATGCCAGGTGACACTGGCTGGCACAATTGTGCCCCTCCCCCAGCCAGCGGTCTGGCAGATGGAGACTGGGGCGTAGAGTGTGGCTCCATCCTTCAGGAAGTATTTATTAAGCTCCTAGGTGGTGCCCAGCCCTGGAAAGACACACCCCCAAGGAAATAACTCAAGAATAAACTGTCTTACTGTGGTGTCAGAAAATCCCTCTGTGATAAAAGAAAGCAGAGAGAACTGGCCTTTATCGGGATCCTCGTCTGGGCCAGGCGTGCGGCTCTGTGTCCCCACTTTCCAGCCACAGAGAAGCTCAGGGACCTTAAGTGACAAGTCCAAGGTGGCACAGCAGGGACCTGCAGAGCTGGGGTTTGAGCCTAGGCTGTCTGATGGGCTCTTGCCACTAGACCAGTTTCCTCCTCTGGTTTCTCCTGAGCCAGCAGCCACTGCCTTCAGGAATAAGTCCTCAGCCCTTCCTGTTCCGGATGGCCCACAGGCCGGATGAATGGAAGGGGCCCTTCAGCCTATCTCCCCTCATTTGCCAGGTAGAGATCCCCACCTCCCTGGGGGACTCCCGGGTCCCTGCCTTGCTTCTTCTAGCCTGGCTTTGTAAGTCGTTACATCTGGACAGGGCTAACACACCCATAAGTGCAGCCCAGCCGGACCCTGACCGTTACCTAACCTGACATATCTGAACTTGGCTTTGGGTCCCAGCCTTGGTTATCCCCTTGACCCTTGAACTTTGCCTCTTCCCAACTCGTCATTGACTTGAGGGTCGTGTCAGGCTCATGGGCCAGCTCCTGATGCTCCCTGTTTGCAGACTAAATCAGGGAGGCCCGTTCAGTAGGAGTCCCAACTGGGTCATCTCCACGTTGTGCCTGGCACCTCATGAGCACCATCTCCTATGCATGACACTTGACCTCGCGCCCCACTCCTAGCTGTATGCCTGAGAGAAACTCTCACACATGCTCCCTAGGAAACGTGACCAAGGGTGCATATAGCAGCATCTTTTGTTATACAAAAAAACTGGAAATAACCCAAATGTCCTTTCTTGAGACAGTAGATAGATGAATTGTGGCTATGAAATAATATACACCAGTGAAAAAAGAACTGCCACTAGACTCATCAAAGGATGAATCAGAAACACAGTGTCGTTGTGCCATTGAGTGGATTCCAACTCCTGGCGACCCTGTGGACAGCAGAGTGGAACCCTGCTCGGTCTTTTTGCACCATCATCTCACCTTCCAGTGCTGTATCAGACATCAGTCCACTGCTATTCGTAGGGTTTTCATGGCCAATTTTTTTCAGACGTGGGTGGCAGGTCCTTCTTCCAAGCCTCTCTTAGTCTGGAAGCTCCGCTGAAACCTGTCCACCATGGGTGACCCTGCTTGTATTTGAAATATCAGGTGGCATAGCTTTCAGCATCACAGCCACACGCAGCCGCCACAGTATGACAGCCAACAAATGGGTGGTGTGATTCCCTGTCTGGGAAACGAACCCCGGGCCACAGTGGTGAGAGCGCCGAATCTTAACCACTTGACCACCAGGGCTGGCTAAAAACACAATGAGCAAAAGAAAAGCAAATCACCAAAGAATACACACTGATTCAAAAACAGGTAATAGGAAATCCTTGTTTTATTTAGAAATGCACACATGCATGGTTTTTTAAGGTAGAAAAGCAGGGGATTGCTTAACACAAGATTCCTGATGGTGGTTACCTCTGGGTGGCAGGGAGGGCCTGCAGGGGCTTCCCAGGGCCGATAATGTTCAAATTCTTGATGAGTTCACAGCTGTTCACTTGACTCTGGCTCTTTGAAATGTACTGTATTTTCATACACTTTCATATGCGTGCTAGATTTCACAGGCACACACACAAAAGATAAGAGGAGATCACTAAAATCAGACCCAAAAAAGCATGAATCAGTGATGTCAAGAAAAATCTTTAAAATCCCCCAGAATGTAGGGGGGAAAACAACCTGAAAACAATAAGGGAAGCAACGATGAATCTGGAAGACAGAGAAGGCCAGTGGAACCTCAGAATTATAGGTTTTCCCTGAGAAGGAAAAAGACAAGTTGGAAATGAGGCAGTTGTCACATCGATAAGTGAGGAAAACGTCCCTGCCTGAGACCCCACGCAGCCAGGCCCACAAGCCTGCCGAGGAGGGGTCGCCCAGAACTGTCCCACGTTGGCTTCGGAATATGTTTCTGAGACTGTGTTTAAACATAGGCATGTTTGTTGTTCTGGGAATGGAATCAAAATCACAAAGCTCCTCTGGAAAGACCCGGCTGGGTATAATTGGCCTGTCCAATTTTCTGATTCCAGCCCTATTCATTTCCTGCGTGTGGCCTACTCCATCTGGGAACAGAGGCTGGCTTCGCAGCCAAACACCACCAGAACACGTTTGCCCTCTCTTAGAGCTGTGTTGGAACAGGCAAGACGGTTAAATATTTGGGATTCAGAGGGATTTCATGCTGCATGCAAATGAAGCGTAAGAGGAGGCATACATACAGTGTTGACAAAGCAAGTCATTAAGAACAGTAGTGGAAGTGTCATCAGCCTGCATAGATGTGTGGAACCTGCAAGACCCTTCTGGACAAAGGGAGAAGACGGCGTGTGGAACCTGAGAGAGAAGGAAGACGGGTCCCTCTTCTCAGTGGCTTGTCGGGCCCTTTCCGTGTCGCAGGTCATGTGGGAGATGCAGGGCTGGGGGAGGGCGCCCCTTGGGGTACAGACCCTGAGTGTAGGCCGTGAGAAGGGGTGAGGCCAGAGTGGGAGGTTGGCCTGCCCTGGAGGCTCCCCCTGACCCAGGGGAACACAGCCCTGCAGTCATCAAGAGCCGTTGTTGGGTGCCACCTCCCTCTGAAGCTGGCAAAGCTCCTCCCCGGTAATTGTGTGGCAGCCTCGCAGCAGCGAGCCCCTCACCAGGGGTTAATGGAAGCCAAAGCATTTCCTCTGGTTCTGAAATAATCCAGCCAAGGTGTTTAAATGATCTGTCAAGAAAACAGCACCCTCAGAATATTTTCTCTCACTGCGTCTTTTTCCTTTCCACTATGCTGGTGAGTGCCTGCCTCCTGGACCCACCTGGTTGCTCAAAAACCCTCTTGAAATGAAGAGGAAATTTGCTCTGGCCCTGGTGAAGGCTCAGGTTCTGGGGCTGAGCCAGGAGCTGCCTGCAGAGAGCTGGAAGAAGGAGCAGGTGTGTGCTGTGTCTTTGCTAGGGCTTAATTTCCAGCTCATCTCCTGGCGAGTCTCAGGCCTGGCCCCGGTGTGGGGAGCCGGCCATCCCTCAGCCACACCTGGGGGCAGGAGACATCCCCAGGCAGGAGGAGTTTGTGCCCTTCTGCAGGTACACACACAGACCTGAGGTTTTAAGTGTCATCTTGTAAAATGCAAATACAAAAATAAAATACCCCTGGGAGGGTCTCACTTAGCTTCCCCCCACCCCCAACACCTCGATGATGAGTTAGCGCTTTAGAAGGATTCTTGGAGAGCCAGGACCTGGTGGATGCCTGCGGAGGGGGTAGGCGAGCTCTGCCCAGCCCCCTGGCGCTTCTCAAGGCTGTTTCTGGACTCAGGATTGCTTACTCCTGCTGTACACCACAGGCTGAGGGGTTCACCCCTGGCCGTAGGGGATGAATATAGGGCAACCATCTCGGAGCAGAATCAAGAACGTGAACACACTCTCATGAGGTAGAGAAAACACGGACCTCAGCTGTTTATAGATTGCTGCCACGGGGCCACCCATCTGCAAGGATGTTTGATTGTTTCTTTCTCTGGCTCAGTCTTAACACACAGGAGGTGCTGGATAAATGTTATTTGAGTGAATTAATATCTACTGATCCGTCTTCAGAACTTGTTTGTAAGCTTCATGTTTCTGAGGTGGGGGAGCAAACACTGAGGAAAGATGGCTACTCTAACCTCTATTCCTACCAAAAGAGAAAAAGGCAGGAACAAAGAAAAACTTGAAATCAAACAGGAAGGAAAGGGAAGGAGAGAGGAAGGAAGGAAGGAAGAGGAAGAAAAAGAAAGAAAGCTGCCAGAAAATCTAGTATTTCAGTACAAGAGACCTTTTTTCTGGTTTTAATTCTGCTAGTTGTTTAAGGCAGACAGGTAAATATATGCACATTTAACTTTTTAAATATTCAAGCCAACATTTGTCTAGTTGCTCACATTACACTAGAAACTGTCTATTAACTGCCCTTGCCATGAAGAATGAGGAAGCCAAGGCTTTTTTTTTTTTCAGCCACTTGCTTTTCATTGAGACAATATGGAATTTGGGGTCAGATTATTATCGTTAATGGATTATCCTTTATGTACTTTTTTGAGCATCGTTTCTTTCACATTTTTCTTATTCCGTAGGTATATTTACATTAGTTATTTAGGCTGAATTCTGTCTTTATTTCATTGATCGCTGTGAATTTTCAGTCTCCCATTCTGGAGTTTTTTATTGTAATTCATCTGTCGGTCAACTGGACGATACTTTGGAGCAATTCTTTAGGAAGAATGGATGCTTCTCTGTTTTCTGTTTTTGCTCTCACAATCCACGGTACCTTTTGGAGATCAGAATCACAGCCATTTTCCGGACTGCAGAGGCAGCTGGAGGTGCCATCTGATGCGTTTAGAATGGCAGATCTGGCGGTCTTCCCTGGGTTGCCTCTGTGTGGTTGCAGACGTGTGATACAGGCCTGGTGACCTGCTTCCTGCCCCACTCGCTCCTCACGCTGAACAAACGTACAGTCACATCCATGGCACAGTCACGCACTCTGTGTACCTTCTGAGTCTCCATCCTGCTTGAGTAGGGCAGCAGGGCATCCAGCTGTTAGGCACCTTTAAGGTAGGATGGTCTCAATCTGGTTTGATCGACGGATAGCATTTGTAGCATAAAACAATACCAAAAATGATTGTGTGCGTGACATCAGCACGTCTCATGTTGACTCGCCTTGCCCAGTATCAGCTTGTCACCCTTGGCTGTAATCATGGCTTTTCATACTCAGTTTGTCACCACGGACTGCCCAACAGTCTTTGAGAGCAGTGGCCCTTCCTGTTTTCCTAGGGGTCCTGCTCCGGCTGCCTCTATGCTGGGAAGCCCTGGTTCCTGTTGAAAAACCATCTAGGTTTTTCCCATTGTCAAAATTCTGGCTCCTGGAGGTCAGGTGGTAAGTGACATCTGAGGGAAAACTTATTTTTCTTCAGAGACAGAAATTTCAGCGTTACGAGCCCGTGCTGGTGTTTTCAAACCAGCCGTAATGTGACTAATCTTTTCCTCTCTTGCTCCACTACAAACAATGTTAATTACCGCTTTCTTCTCCTTTCCTGAGCTGCCCACTTTTCTCTCTTAAGTCACATCCAGATTCAGGGTACCAGCCACAGACTGGCCTGACTCCCCCTGTGTTGACCTGCTGGGCGGCCCAGAGATTTAATAATGTCGACATCCAATTACCAATCTGCTATACTTTAATGTTAATCAAAGTAACACATGCATGTGGTTAAAACAACCCACATGTTCTGAGGAGCTCATGCTGGGGAGCAGTGGTGGCCTGCCCGGCCCCTCCTCACCCAGCCCAGCACGCACAGCCCTCTTGTTTTAATTCAGTGCCGGCTCCTGCCATGGCTTCCTTGATTTTTTGGTTTGAGGTATTCTCAATTGACCCCATGCTCTGAAAGATGTGGAGCTGGCTGGCTTGGGCTTTTATTATTTTTAGCTCTGATTAAATTTGTAACTTTATATAATATTTGATTTTATGAGTATTGCTTTTTTACTTTTCATTTTTCCTGCCTTATATTCAATTAAAAAAAGTGTTTAATTTCAAACTCTTGTCCTCCTTCAGCTCCAGGGAATTTCTTTCTATTGCTCTCTCTGGGCAGTCTCTCATGAGGAATTTGACCCCTCGAATTGAGCTTTTCTTTTTTTTTTTTGAGGAAGATTAGCCCTGAGCTAAGTACTGCCACTCCTCCTCTTTTTGCTGAGGAAGACTGGCCCTGAACTAACATCCATGCCCATCTTCCTCTACTTTATATGTGGGATGCCTACCACAGCATGGCTTTTGCCAAGCAGTGCCATGTCCGCACCCAGGATCCGAACCGGCGAACTCTGGGCCGCCGAGAAGCAGAACGTGAGAACTTAACCACTGCACCACTGGGCCAGCCCCTCGAATTGAGCATTTTTGTCTTGTGATTTCTTTCACCTTTTTCTGTTTCTTCATCTTTGTGCTCCATATTTCAAATTTCCTCATTTTTATCTTCTATCCTTTATTTTACATTTTTATATTTCTGCACTGTATTTTTAATTTCTAGAAGCCTTTTCTTATTCTCCAGCTGTACCTTTTTCATAGCATGTTGTTCTCATTTGGTGAATGAGCCTGTATATTTAAGTCCCTGAGTTAAACTTTCCTACTTTACTCAATTAATTAGCAATGTATCTGTTTCTTTTTCTAGAAGTGTCTAAACAGAGGATGAATGTCCTGCCAGAGGTGTGGGGGCTCAAATGGCTTCAAACGGCAATCACTTATTTGCTCACGACTCTGCAGTTGGGCCCTTTTGCTGGCCTCTCCTGGGGTCATTTGTGGGCTGCAGTCATCTGACGGTTTGACTGGGATGGGGGTCCACGAAGGCGCACTCCTCTGTGGTCGGTGCTGGCTGTTGGCTGGGGCGGCTCACTTCTCTGTGTGGCCTCTCGCCCTCCAGGACACTGGACTAAGCTCTCACCTGATGGCAGCAGTGTTCCAAGCAGCGACAAAGGAAGCTGCCAGTCTCTTGGGACCTGGTCAGGAGCCCTGTGTTACTTCTGCTCAAGCCTACACCAGATGCAAGGAGCGGAGACATAGACTCCACCTCTTGATGGAGAAGGAGAAAATAATTTGGGGCCATGTTTATTCTGCTGCAGCCTCCCAGGCCACTCCTCTCTGTCTTAGCTCAGGCTGCCATAACAAAATACCGTAGACAGGAGGCCTAAGCAACAGGAGTTTATCTCACAGTTCTGAAAGCTGAAAGTCCGAGATCGAGGTGCCGGCAGATTTGGTTCCTGGTGAGGGCTCTCTTCCTGGCTTGAAGGTGGCTGCCACGCTGCTGTGTCCTCACACAGAGGAGAGAGAAGCAAGCTTTCTGGTGTCTCTTCTTATAAGGACACTAATCCCATCGGAGGGCCCCACCCTTATGACCTCATCTAAATCTAATTACCTCCCGAAGACCCCATCTCCAAATAACTTCCCATTAAGGGTTAGGTCTTCAATAGATGAATTTGGAGGGGATGCAGTTCAGTCTATAGCGCCCTCTAAGAGCAGTGCTTCTCTCAAGTAACCTGAGTTACTTAAAGCCTGGAAATTTGCACGTGTGCTCAGTAGTCTCAGCTGACACATGTTTGTATGTGACTAGCATGTGCTGGGTGCCCTGGGTGGCTCCTGCCGTCATGGAGCTTTCAACCTGGTGCAGGAAATAGACATGTAAATAAGCAATCCTAACAGAGTGTGTGTATTGCCGTTGTTCTGTGGAAGCTTCTGGGTAAAAGTAATTTCCTAAAGGTTGGATTTCCTTAGCCCAGCCCAGGGAAGGAAGAAGGAACAGCGTGTACAAAGGCCTGGAGGCAAGAGACAGCCTGGTGTGGTCAGAGAGTGACGGTGGCTGTGTCTGGCTGACCCCCGAGTGTGGGGGCGGGAGGAGGCGAGAGATGAGGCTGGGGAGGGAGAGTTCTGGGGTCTTGTTGGCCATGCTGTGGAGTTTAGCTTGCCTGTTAGAGTTCCTGGGAGGCCAGCACTGTGTGTGTGTGCATGCATGTGTGTGCGTGTGTGCAGGTAATGAGTTAGGGAGGGCTGTGCTGCCTCTCTGCCAGGGTGGGTTGACCCTTTAAGAGGCCTTTCTTAAAATGACCAAAGTGTAAGCAAGAACACCTCTCTCTAGCAGGCCATTTCCCCTGTCTTTTCAAGACTGGGTCAACCTGGAGCTTGTTAAGCAGACAGAACACGGTCTCCCTGAAGACAGAGTCCCACGTTCTGTCCCCTGGGGACGGTTCCTTTGCTTTGCTTTCTTTGTTTGTTCGTTCAGTTGGTTGGCAACATTCCTGCCACGTACAGGCTCCTTGCTGGGCCCTGGGAACGCGGGATGGCTCAGGCACTGCCCTGCCCTTGAAGAGCTCACCGCTTTCTAGTTGGGTGAGTGCTGTGGCAGCAGGACTGCGTGGCCTCTGATTCTGCACGAGGTGGCATGGAAGCCTTCCTAGGGGAAGTGTTGCTGCCTGATGGAAATGGGGATACAGGGCACAGGAGGAAGGAACAGCACGTGCAAAGGCCGCAGACTGGACCCTTGCTCGGACCCATGGGGTGAGGGGTGGAGACCATAGAGTTCATGCAGGTGCTCTCCTGAGTTGCGTGGGAGGCAGGGAGAGGCAGTGGTAACACATGGAAGGACGGAGCAATGGACAGGGACAGAGGTCTTGGGCCACCCCTCCCCCATCATCCCCAATGGGCTGTCCCCTAGGCCTGCCCTTCTTTCCAGCCGGGCCTGGCAATTACCACCTTCTCCAGCCACAGCCATTTAGGAAATGCCGATGATTAGCGATTGTTATCATGGTAATTAAAATTCCCTGGGAACAGCTTGGCTCCTATCCATCAGTGTCTGCAGTCAGGTTGGCCGTGAGCTGAAATCCTAATGAAAACCTGGAAGCAGAGCACAGAGCGGTGCCACGGGGAGGATCTGATGCCGCCAGCCACCCCCTGCAAGGGCCGTGGTGGCTGCGCGGGTCTCTTCTCATTAAATGGCATTTTCAAGGCTGGCTGCTTTGCTGGCCTTATCACAGCAAACCACACGTGGGGAGCAGAGGGGGCTTTGCAGAATCGCACGGCTTCTCCAGAAAATGAAGATTTTCCGACCTGTGGCCCTGGACAGGGTGGACTGGGGGTTAATTCCCGCTGAGGGCTCTTCCTGCCACTGTTCCTGGGGAGGGGGCCACATGTTGACGCCAGGCAGTGGATGATGAGCCTGGATGCACAGAGCAGAAACCACATGATTGAAAGCTACTGTTGAGTGTTTTGCAGGGTGGGGGTGGGCACGAGGCAAGAGAAGTTCTGAGGATGTGCATGGGTTGGCATGGGGGTGGCAGCTCAGAATTCAGCCCAGCTGGGGTCCCTCCTGCCTCACCTCACCACTCCTGCTCTCCCACGTGGAAGGCATTTTCCAAAATACTGAGTGTGTTTTATGCACCTCTGCCCGGGTGTGCCCTCCATACAGGCCGCAGGGACTCAGGAACTGCTGCCCCTCGAGCTGGTCCAGGAGCACCAGCCAGCCTGGTCTGGTCTGGTCTGGTCTCTGCCCACTGCAGTGACATCAGGCCATCCAACCAGACTGCAGTGCCAACCGAGAGAAGCAGACAGCCCCCCCAGGCCCTGTTACAGTGGACTCACAAGGATTGGCTGACCCACCTAGGACCTGCCCACTGGACCTCAGGGAGACGCTGCAGACCTGACAGACTCATGAGGTCATTGCCGCTGCTGAACATAAACATCGAGATGAATTGTGTGAAATTGAGTTATAGATCAAAAATGGTTGAATACCAAAAAAAGGTTGAATATCCATTTCATGCACTTCAGCCTAATACTTTGCATCCTGTGCTCTTTATCCTTTTTCCAAAAGCACTTTACTGATCAGGATTTTCTAAGTCGGGGGTAGGCGTGGAGACGGATAGTTGCAACAGGAAGTGAGGCTGATGGCGTGGATGGTACTAGAGCTTGCTCTGCACCATCACACCTGGCACCCCTCTTTGTCCCCTTTGTCCCTCTTTTAATCTGAAACAGCAAATCCATTTGATTAGTTACAAGAACTTGGGTGAAACCCTCAGGCCACTTCCCCAGGAAGGCGACAGACTATGGATTGGGACACGTTCCAGCAAACTACCCACAGCTGCCAATTCAACCAGTGTTTATTGAGCACTTACTGTGTCAGGCGTGCACTGGGAGTTTGAAGACACAGCCCTGTCCCCCTTCCCGGATGGCAGAGCCTAGTGGGAGAGACAGATAAAAATGGAAGGACCAGCCGAAAGGTGGAAGCAGCCCCAGTGTTGTCGAGGGATGAATGCATAAAGAAAATGTGGTGCACATACAGTGGAATGTTATTCAGCCTTGAAAAGGAAGGAAACTCTGACCCATGTTGCAACTTGGATGAACTTTGAGGATGTTATGCTCAGTGAAAGAAGCCAGTCACGAAAAGTCAAAGACTGCACGATTCCACTCCTAGGAGGTACCTGGAGTAGTCAGATTCTTTCTGAGTCAAATTCTCAGAAAGTGGAATGGTGGTCATCGGCCGCTGGCGGGGAGAGCGGAATGGGGAGCTGTGGTTTAATGGGCACAGAGTTTCCGTTTTATAAGATAAAAAATGCTCTGGAGATTGGCTGCACAACAACGTGCATGTACTTAACACTCCTGAACTGTACACTTAGAAATGGTTAAGATGGTAACTTTATGTGTATTGTACCACAATTAAGAATGTTTTAATTAAAAAGAAAAGAAAAGGAAGCATGTACACTCACAGGCTGGGACTGTGGTCCCAGCTCTGGAGGAAAAGGCCAGGAGGCCGTGAGATGAGGACTCAGTGATGACCAGTGATGCACCTGGCCCTGTGGAGTCCCAGATGCAGCTCTGTGGCGGTTCTCGGTCTCTCCCACTGGAAGCCGCATGACAGTGAAGCGTGGGCCATGTCGCCGAGTCGCCCTCAGGGTTATCCCATCCACATCCCTTCAGACAGGGCCTCTGTTGGCTGTGAGTGGGGGAGGGTGTGCTCTCCACTCAGACAGCGCCTCCCAGGGGCGGCAGCGGGACCCCCATCCTCCCTCCTGCGGCACCTAACCCTAGTGACCTCTGGACCTGACAAGCACCTCCCAAACCCACCACCCCGTGGGAACTGCTCCTGAACGTGGTCCCCAGACCAGACCCCAGATCCCACCAGGAAGTGTAGTGCGGGGTCCACGCCCTGAAGACGCTTAGCACCCCACTGGGGATTCAACTTGTCTTCCTGGAGAGAAGTCTGGCAATATGCGTCATCATCTACACACGTCCCTCGACCCGGCGGTTTCCCTCGGAATATCTCCTAAGGCGATAACCGACACCTGCCTGATGACGTGTGGGCAGCAATGATGGTTGTGTCCCTGCTCACAAGAGTGAAAAATTGGGAAGAATTTCATGTCTATCAGTGGGGGTCTGATTTAATTAAATTTCATAAATCTAAACTATGGAGCCATTGGAAAGTGATGGTGGAGACCATTACTTATTAACACGAACAGTTGCCACGGTATATAGTTAAGTGGGGGGAGACAGGGTGCATCTACATAGTGCTATTCTTCTAAAAAACAAAAACAAAATTGTGTATGTGCCAGGAAAGGGTGTAAGACAATTCACACCACAATGTTAAGCAGGCCTCTCTCCGTGTGGTAACGTTATGAGTGACCTATGGTTTGCCCATTTTACTTTTTTGTTATGGTCCTAATTTTGCATGCTATGTATGTATTTCTCGTCTCAGGAAAAAAAAAAGACCAAGGAGTCTCCGTGGCGGGGGTGGAAGAGGCACTGTGGTGCGGGTCCTAAGCCCCCCGGGCCCCTCTATTCACAGACAGCTTTCGAGAGCTTGCTTCATTTGGTCCCCGCAAGGCCCAGCCCGTATTGGGGGGCAGGAGGCTGGCATGCTCAAGGGAGGTTGGTGAAGCCCGTGTGGACGGATGCTCAGGCCCTCAGGTCTTCATTTAGCAGAGGGAGGCCGGGTGAGCCCCTTGCCGACCCCCCATGACCTCTTGGGCTTGGACGCCTGTTCTCAGGAGTCACGCAGCCCCTCTCAGGGACAGGTGGCCTTGGTGGCTGCAGCGTAGGTTGTTTCCTCTCCCTGTACGGCTCTTCCCTGCCCTCTAGGCATCTGGTCTGCAGGACACATAGTGCCCGCGATGATGTCTGACCCCCTGAGGATCTGTTCACCGCTCAGTCACCGTTTAGTGAGCATCTTCTTTGCATCTGTAAACTGTTGGGATGAGACTCTGAGGCCTCCAGTGTGGCGCAGAGGCCACTAGAATAGTGGACGGCCTTGGGCAAGTTGCTTAACTTGTTGGAGCCTCAGTTTTCCCATCAGGAAAGTGGGGATAATAGCAGTGCTTCCTCAGAGAACTGTTGTCACCGGATGCCTCTGGGAATAGAGGAGGCACTCAGTGAATTTCAGACCGTGTGCATGCATTACCGACTCAGATAAATACGCATATATTGTAGGAGGGCTGGGAGAGGATCGGAAAGGGTTTTCCCAAAGGGGCACCCTGAAGCCTTCATCCCAGCAGACAGGCTCTGTGTTACACAGGAGCCACAGGAAAGCAGGCCCTTCCGCACAGGGTAGCTGAGAGGAGCGGGGAGTGATTCGAGCCAGGAAGATGATCCGGACTCAGCGGTCCCGTGCCTGGCACTCTACTGTCCCCTTCGAGAAACAGACGCACCTGGCTCAGCCAGTGAGCAGCCAGTGCCGTACAGTTAGGTGCTCAGTTTATGCAGACGCAGTACTAAGGTTAAGTTTCTCGAGGAGAACCTGCCAAGAACCCTGTGCATATGGGCCTATTAAAGGCTCTGAGAAGTCCTGCGGTAACGGAACTTGGTTTAACCTAGAGCTTCCCAGTTTATTTGTTCGGGAACCTTTTTTTTTTTTTTCTTTTTTTGGTCTGGCCCCTGTTAACATCCCACAGGCCTAATGTGGTGCAGAGGAAGTGTGGGCACTGGGAAGCACCGTCCTAGAGAGAATCGGGGCAGACTCAGGCCTTCTGATTCTAAATTCTCCCTTTTGAGTAGGGCACTTGGTCCACTGTTATAAAGCTGTCGGCATGTGTTAGATGAGCAGAGGAGGGTGACGGCGAAGATCGTGGCACCGTGTCTGTCGGGCGGCTGCTCCGTGCCCAGCACTGGGCTGTGGGGCTGGGTGTTCACCTGAGTCTGACCCTCACGGCCGCCCTGGGAGACGCGTGCTGTTCCTACGTTCCGCCTGTTGGAGGGTCAGGAAGGGTGATGTGTCCGGATCTCGCAGCTGCTGGGTGACAGACCCCAGGGGTCAAACCCAGGACGTCCGACTGACTGCCAAGGTTTCCTCTTCTCCGAGAAGGTCACCTCATTCCTTCACACGCTCCCATCCTCTTACGAAATACCCTGAGTGTATTTCTTTCATCAGAAAAGAGATTACGGAGCACTTGGTGTTTTTTGAAGTAGGCATTAAGGGTTCAGGGGCCTTATCTCCGCTGCTGCTCTGAATTCTGATCTGTGGCTCTCGCTGAGATTCTGTTCTCTCTGTGCCTACTGCAGAGTTCTCGTCCCGAGAAGCTCTCCAAGACAGTTTCCAACACCGTGCCATGGCCCAGCCCGGCTTTCCCTCCAGCCTCTTCTCATGCTGCCCCAGAGTCTTGAGGGGAAGGGGTGGGCAGGAGGAACACGGGTGGCATCTATTGATCACCTTCTGGGTGTCATGCATGGTGCTGATCATTCTCCAACTTTCCACCAGGACGTGGGTGGGGGGACCTGCATGGGAGCACGGGGAGCGCTGCTCTGATTCCTGTGTGCTAAGCTGATGTCTCCCCCGCCCAGGTCTGGAAGAGGTCGGGGGCCTGGTTCTACAAAGGGCTCCCCAAGTACATCCTGCCCCTGAAGACCTCTGGCCGGGCCGATGACCTCCACTTCCAGCCTTTGCCCCTGGAACCCGCAGAGCAGGAACCCAGAAGCACTGAGACCAGTCGTGTCTACACGTGGGCCCGAGGGAGAGGTAAGTCCCCTCTGCCCCTTCTCCCAGGATAATAGCTAACGTTTAGGCTGTCAGCCAGCCGTGCGGTGCCATGAGCACCAGGCCAGTGCCTGCCACACTCTCCTCACGGCTCCTACTGGTGTTTCCACCCTCCCTGCACCCACACCTGGACCTCAGCGCCGTGATTGCTCTGTGTGAAGATTTGGAGGGAGGGTCCGCTGGGGGCCATTTCATAAACAAGGATGAGTTGGGGGCAGGGATGCTGTGAACAGCACTACGGATCTTTTGCAGAAATGTGATGTCAATGGAGGGTTTTTGCAAAGAATGAGAATGCCTCTTTCCAAGGCTGACCTGTACCATCTCTTCTTGGCACTTGTCTTGCATCTCAGTAAGAGAGGACTCCTGGCTTCCCTGGTCCTAATGAGCAGAGTGACTTTGTGCCCAGCACCCTTGGTGTTTGTGGCGGCTGCACTGATGTGGGTGTGTCCCAGGGGGCCCCCATCAGAAGGGGTCTCTTTCCCCCTGGTGAGGATGCAGCGCGGGGTGTGGTAGACGGCTCTGCACGGCTTGCATGACGCTGTAATGCTCATGACTTTATTTTTGAAGTTCCAGATCTCACAATGGGTTCCAGAGGCAGACGGGGCAGGTATTAGTGGCCCCATTTTATAGATGAGTAGCTTGAGGCCGAGAGAAGAGGATGGACTTACTCAGCTGGGGTGTGGCAGGGCTGGGACCAAAAGGCAGGGTGTTGCCCTCTGGGCTGTGGCTCCTTCTGCCCTGAAGCACCGAGTTTCAGCCCGAGACTCAGGGTCTGAGGGCCCTAAATGAGACAAAGCAGCCAGAGGAACGACAGGCTCATCCTGAGGCCGGGGCGGTGGACCCAAGATGGGAGACGCAGCTTTTGAGGGGCGCTCAAACATCTCTGTCTTTGGATTATAACCAGCATCGGACTATCTTTGCATCACTTGGGCTTTTTTTTTTTCTTGTTACAAATGTAAGGCATGTTTATTATGAAATTTCGAAGGTTGTCAAATAATATGATTTAGAAGGTAATAATCTCCCGTAGGTCGATCCTTCCAGACATAACCGGCATTAACAGCCAGGCGTCTGTTCTCCAGCTAGCTTTCCCTCGGCCTCACTTGGCTCTGTCTGCAGCCGGCCTTCCTTCCTAGTTCCACTGGACTCCATCTGCCAGCTTATTCCCGCGAGTCTGCCTTCCCGCCATCACTGCCACAGACGAGCCTTTGTAGGGACCATGGACGAGTGCCGTGGGGAGGGGAGCAGGCTGGCCTGGCCTGGCCTGGCCTGAGCAGGGCGCCGTGGCCGCCAGCCCTCGGAGGAGCCAGCAGGGGATCTACTGGGGAAGTGGCTCCCTCTTGCATCATGTCCCTTTTCCACCCTCAGAGCCGGGCTTCTCCTGCCCCAGCCCTTCAGGGCACGTCCATGTCCCGCACAATGAGGGAAGACACTCAACTGTGGGAACAGAAGCTGGGGGACACTGGTGGGTTGCTTGGAGCAGGTTGAGGAGGAGGCCCTGAGGCCCCACCCAAGCGGCCCTCACTGCCCTGTCTGCTCCAGCATCAGCACACCACACACGTGCACACACACACACAGCCACGCAGACACAGATGGCCTTTTAATTATGTGGGCAATGAGGCCAGCAGCCCGCACAATTGGGGTTGGCACCGTTTGTGAGCCGAGTTTATGCAGAAGCCAGGCCAGGCGACGTGGAAGCCCCCTCGTGTAAGCTGGGTCTCTCTCTGCAGACCAGACTGAAATGCCCCCAGGCCCCCAGAGCACAGGGAGTGCCTGCTCCAGGCCAGGCCCCGCCAGGCGTATCGCAGCCTGTGATTATCTGAGTGTTCGTGCTGAGCAGGAGGAGGAGGCCCAGATGGGGGACCTCCAGGTATCACCCATGGGCAGCGGGGAAGGGCTGATAGCCCCAAGCTGGTTGTGGAGGCCCAGGAGGTGTCTGCACTCACGCAGAGAGCGGGTGCACCAGCATAGGGCACATGTGGTAGGCAGGACTGAACTTGGGGAAACCCGCAATCGTGGGGGAGGGAGGAAGAGGAGCTGGTGGAGGAGGCAAAGGTGGCGTTGTGGGGGAGGCAGGAGGAAAGCAGAGAGGTTCTATGCCGTGGAAGCCAGAGTGCCGGGGGTTTGCCAGAGGGCTCAGGAGAGCCACAAACAGGCCGGCTGTCCCTGAGCTGCTTGCAAGCCTGGGTGGCTGTGGTTGTCCTCTCTGATTAGCCTGCGCAGAAGCCAGGATCTGTGCTTTCTGATTGAGTTTGGGTTCCCCTGGTCATCCCAGACCGGGTTGTGTACTAACAGAGGTACTCGGTGGACTGCCAAGGCTTGTGGGAGACCAGAGGCCCCAGCCAGCTGGAACCATCCTTACAGCTGGTCCTGAGCCTGGGGGCAAGGAAGGAGCCCTCCAGGAGGTCAGCCCCATGCTAGCCCTTCTGTGGCTCCCTGGTGGTCCACATGGCCTCACGGCAAATCTGTGGCAGCCTCTGGGGAGAGCTTGGGCGTGCCTGCCTCTGGGAAGTCCCCCAAGCTGCCCGAGGATGCTGCCTCGTTCCTGATTCCTTTTCAGGCTGGTCCCCTTGAGGCTTTCAGGCTCCCTGCAGCAGGCAGCCCGGGGGTAGCCTTGGGAGTCTGGCGCAGGGATGTCACTGGGCCTTTCCAGACCGCTGCCCACTGGGGAACCAGTTGGTGTTTTTCCAGCTCCGAGAGTGGCTTCCCTTCTCCGCCTCCAGCCCCATCATCAGTGGTGTCCAGGTGCCAAGTAGCTGCTGGGGTCAGAGCTGCTGTTTGTGGTCCAGGTCAGAGCCTGTCTGGTAAGCCTGGCCCTTGTAGGACCCCGTTCAGCCAAAATCGAGCTTGGGGCCAGGCGGAAACAGAATGACTAGCACTGGGCTAGTCCCAGCACACTGGAAGCTGCATGCGAGCAGGGCTGTGTCAGTCCTGAACAGGCCGATTCCTCAGCATGTGGCCTGGGAGAGGCACGGGATGGATGCTCGTTAGATGAATTGATGAACCACCTGCTCCAGGATGAGGGCTCTTCAGTAGGGCCTGCAGGCGCCTCTGGGTCAGGGGTCTGTTGGACAGCCCCAGGAGACACTTGGAGGCTGTTGAAACCACCTCGCTTGGGGCCGGCCCCGTGGCCTAGTGGTTAAGTTTGGCGCATTCCACTTCGGTGACCCAGGTTCAGTTCCCAGATGTGGACCTGCACCAATCATCGGCAGCCACGGTGATCCACATACAAAACAGAGGAAGATTAGCATAGATGTTAGCTCAGGGCGAGTCTTCCTCAGCAAACAAACAAACAAAACCACCCCACTCTCCAGAGGCGGCTCTCCTCCTGGGCCCCTGCCTCCAGGGACCCCAGGGCCAGCATCCCCCTCCTGCCACGCATTTCCTGCTCCCTGGCCTGGAAGCTGATCCTGGCACCAGTGTGCTCTCTCTGACCCTCTTGCCCACCCCCAGCCCTCCATCTCTCTGTCCCTCTCAGCCCTTGGGCCGGTACACCTGTGGCTCCCAGCTTCTCCCCCCAGCCCAGCCCAGGCCATTTTTTTTCTCCTGCCCTATTGGAAGAGGAAAGGTAATCAATAGATACAAGCCATGAACTTTTCAGTCCACAGAGCCATCAAGTGAAATGTATTGATGTTCCTGAGACAGGTTCCTTTTCTTCCTCCTTTAAATTTTCTTTGTTCATTTTTAATTACGTAAGAATGCATGGTATATTTTAACAAGTTAATTCAAAAGGGTATGAAAAATTAAAATCTCTTCTGCTTGCCATCATTTCCAAATCCCTTTCTCCCTCTTCCTATAAACATGTACTTGATATAGGTTACTTTTTGTTTTGTTTTTTATTGCTTTTGTTTTAACAACAAAAATAGGCTCTTACCTATAACTCTGTGTGTTGATTTTTTCAATTAAAAGATCGTCATGGGCATGACCTCCAGGTCTCTAGATATAGATTTTGGTTTATTCTTTTTAATGACTGAATAAAATCCCATCATAGTGTGTATTGTGATTTAATTATTCACCTATTGATGGACATTCAAACTGTTTATGGCTTTTTGCTGCTGCAAGCAATACTGAAACATCCTTATATGTATATCATGCTCTTATTTCCATGGGGTAGGTTTCCAAAAATGAGGTGGTGTATTTTACATTTCAATAGACGTTGCCAAACCATATTCCAAAAATATTACAGTATTTTATACTCACTTATACCTACGTCCTTGCCTGCCATGAATATTATTGGTGTTTATCCTTTTGGCCAGTATACTAGATGAAAAATGACATTTCATTATTTAACTTTGCATGCTTGAGAATCTTTTCATATCTTTATTATTTATTGATTATTTAGATTTCCTCTTTTAAAAGTTGCCTGTTCAAATCCATTGCTCATTTTTTATTAAGTTGTTTACTTTCTCTTATTGATTTGTAGATGCTCTTTATATATTAGGGATATTAAATGAGTTGCAAATATTTTTCTCCTTGTTTGACTTTATGCTTTGTTTGACTTTAGTCTTTGCTTATAGTATTTTGCTGTTTAAAATCTATTTTTCTATTCAAAAACAATTTCTGTTAATTTTTGTGAAGTCAAGTACATTTGCTTTTGCTTTGCGGTTTCTAGATTTCCTGTCTTGCTTTGAAATGGCTTCCTGACCCTAAGGTTTAAAAAAATCTGCTAAATAAAAAGTTTAAGTAATATGAGAATAAAAGGAAATTCCTTAAACATGATAAAATTACCAAAAAAGAAAAAAATATAATACCTAATATCGTATTAACTGACAAAGCATTGGAACCATGTTCTATCAAAATGCAAGTCAAGAATGCCTCCGTCATCACCATCACTTAACAGTATTTTGTAGTATTTAACTAGTGTAATAAGGCAAGAAAGTAAAGTAATCTATTACTACTGGAAAGGAGAAAAAATTCTCTTTTTGGCAGATGATGTGGCCGTATACCAGGAAGACCCAGGAGAGCCCACTGAAACAGCCCCCTAGGATTAATGGGATAATTTGGGAAGTGATAGGACACCAAGTAAATCAATAGTTTACACAAAAAGATCAATCATCTTACTCTGTACTGACTAACTAGAAGCAGAAATGGGAAAATACATCCCTAATTGCAACAAAAACTATAAAATGCCTAGAAACAAATTTTAAAACAGAATTATAGGTCCAACATGAAGAAAATTATAGACTCTTATCAAAGGACGAAAAGTAAGACGTGACCAAAAAGGAAAATGAGAATCTCGGTCCATCCAAATTAATAAGTGTAACAATTCTTGTCTGATTCCCAGCGGAGTTTGTAGACAGGAATGGACTCACATGTTTCCTTTATCCATGGAGTAAACAGAATGAGGCGTAATCATACAATGGAGTGTCATTCAACCTAAAAGGAAGGAAGAGCTACACATGCTCCAACATGGCTGAACCTTGAAGCTTTAGGCCCAGTGATGGAAGCCAGACACAAAGGCCGCCTTTCCTGATGCCATTTATGAAATGTCCAGAATAGGCAAATTCCTGGAGACAGAAAGTAGATTTGTGATTGCCGGGGGCTGGGGAGGATGTGGAGATGTGGGGAGGAAGTGCTGATGGGTACAGGGTTTCTTTGAGACGTGATGAAAATGTTCTGGAATTAGTGGTGATGGTTGCACGACTTTATGAATGTACTAGAAACGACTGAATTGTGTACTTTCAAAGGGTGCATTTTATGGTATAGGACTTATAGTTCAATTAAAAAAAACTTCATTAGAAAGAGAATAACTTAGCAAAATATTTTTTTAAAGAATAACAAAGGAGGTGGGAGAAGTTGTCTGACCAAATGTTAAAGATTACTATGAAGTTACTTTAATCAGTAGAAACACTGTAGTATAGGCATCAGGATAAGTAGAATATTTACTTATAGAATAAATAAGTAGATAAGTGGAACACAATAGAGAAATAACAGACCTAAGAATGTATGGAAGCTGAACATAGGTAGCTTTTCAATTCAATGGGAAAATAACAGGCTTATTTAACAACTGGAACATAATTAGATTTCCATCCCATTCCACGTGGATCCAGAAACACAATGCAGGTCGAGTAAAGAGCTAAACGTCAGCAATAATACAGTGAACGTATCAGAGAAAGGTTAGAAGTGTTGTCTCAGAAAGAGCTGGTGACTCACACTCCAGCACCTGCAGGACAGGTGGACTGACCCCTGGGTTTGGCACTCCCTCCTCTGGACACTTGACTGTTCGGTTTTGGCCAGGGATGTGCCTGCAGACCCCTTGGTGAGCCCCCACCAGCTTACTCACAGCAGGACATTCGTCCTTTCCCCAGGATGAGGTGGGGAACAGTGTGGCCTGTGTTCCTCCTGGTGACTGACCCAGGGTCTGACCTGGCTGCCTCTGGGGAGAGGTCTCCACCCTCCCGCCCAATCACTCCAGACGGAGTGTGTGCTCCACACTACTTTTCCCTGGCAGATCTTGCTCCAAGTTTATGGCAGCAATAAATTGTCATCTTTTGTGCACTCCCAGGTCTCTTTGTTCCCCGATGAAATATAAGGTGTAAATGGCGGAACCAGTAGTTCAGGCTTTTGGGGTTCAATCGCTTTGAAGCTGAGCCCACCTCTTCTGCAGGCCTTTGAGCTGGATCCAACCTTTGGGCTGTGTATAGAGAGATATTTGCTGGGAGTAGGGGTGGGAAATGCCATATTAATCTGGCGTGTTGGAGTAATAAGAGGTTACATTTTTTTCTCATATACTGGAAAGCTTAGAGGAAGGCACGTGCAGCCTTGATTCAGCAGTTCACTGATGTCAGGGCAGGTGTTTATATAATTCCTGCTTTTTCTCTCATGGTCACAAGATGGTTGCCACAGTTCCAGCCATCACTATAAAGGAAGGAAGAAAGATCAAAGGGGAGGCTGGGAAATCTAGCCTTTCGCTTCTGCAGCCTTGCATTATTATAATGGAAGCAGGCAGGGAGGAGGGGGCTGGCGCTTGTGCTGGAGGAGCCCCATGCGCTATGAGAGCTGGAGAGCTGAATTTATCGGACTGAAGTCACTACAGTGGAAATTATTCTCAGATAGGACTTTGTGTTTCTCTGCCTCCAATGCCGAGGATACTTAACATATGGGCCCTTCTTATTTTCTTCAGCCCCCAGTGCTGTGGCCAGGAAGCAACACTGCCCTGGGTCTGCTCTGTGGTGGGTCCACCCTGCCTTTCTTTCCCAGGTGTGGCTGAGCACCTGAAACGGGGTGGGGGTGGGAGGCACCGAGGCCCCAAATCTAGAGTTCATACAGTGTTCAGAGGGCTTTTAGGATGTGTGTCCTTGTCTCAGATGGGTGCCGGGGAGCCAGGGTTCCCAGGAGACTGACCCTGGATCAGTGAGCTTTGCTGTATTCACCTCTCCCAGGGACCTGGGGTGGAGTGCAGTGGGGCGCCCATCGTCTAAAGCCTTTGTCACTGCCCTGTGGCCTGGCCAGGTTGGGGAGGGCTTCCCAGTTTGCCCTCTACCCTAGACCCCAAAAAGCCTTGAGCTCCCCATAGCCATGCGGCAAAGCCGTCTTCCCATCTCTGCTGAGGCCTGGGTCGCAGTCCGTCCCCAGGACCCTGTGCAGACATCCCCCCCCCCCCCACCTTCGTCATCCCCCTGAGCAGAGCACAGGCCTCCTGGACAGATTTGAACCGAGTTACACACTGGTTCACTGCAAGGTCTATTCCAGAAAAGTACTTCGAGGTTTTGGATCTGTCACAGTTGGGTAGTTTTAAGAAAAATAGGAATTTCACTCTCACTTCATTGGTTTTCTACGTTTATAAACAATTTTTTTTAATCCTAAACTGTGGTTCTGTTTGTGGTCCAGTGAAAGCGAGCTTCGGGGTTGTTCGAGCTAGCAGTCAGGTTCAGCTCAGGCTACAAATGTTTACCTGGGGCTGCCTTTCCCAAAGGAGCCCTTGGCTCACCTGCCCGCCCTGGAGAAGCCGAGGCGTTGGGTGCTGCCTCAGCATCAGCATCCGTGACTCACGGTCATTATCTCATCTGATGCTCAGAACAGCCTGTGGGGCAGCTGGACGGCGAAACTGACTCTGCGTGAAGGATGACTAGGGGGAAGTCCGCCCAAGATCACATAGGCTGTGGCCGAGGGGGCCAGGGACCCAGGCTCCTGACTCCCAGCACCCGCTCCTCCCCTCTGAGTGTGCTACGGAGTAGAGCTGCTGCCCAGGTGGCCACAAACGCTGGCTTTCCCCTTCCGACTTGGGTTTTTGGTTGCCAGAAAGAGAGACCACCGATGCTGGCTCAAGCAAGGGGGTGGCCGTCAGGCTGCTGAGGAAGGTCTCCCAGAAGCAGGGATGGAGAGGAAGGCTTCCGAGGCCGTGGGGCTGGAGGAGCACGGCGGCAGCTCCTCTGCTGCTCCGGGAACTCTCCCAGCAGCTCCTTTCCTCAGCCTCTGCCGCTCAGCAGCTGGCACTCAGCTACGAGTCTGCATCCTTCTGTCTCGGCCTCCACCCTGCCGTTCTCAGGGCCCCATGTCCACACTTGGGGAGGAGGTGTCTGGCCCAACACATTCTTGCTCAGGTTGCCCTTTTTGCATCCAGCCTGCATCCCATCAGACATAATCGATGGTGGGGCCAGTGAGGGCTGCTTTCTCCAAAAGCGGAGCTGGGACAGAGTCAGGGAAACTTGTGTTTCTTGCTCAGTTGCCCTTGAACCACAGAATTGGTGTTTTGTATCTGACAGGTAGTGAGCTCCCTGTCACGGGGAGCATTCAAGCAGAGGCTGGATATTATAGTGGTGATACTATGGTTCAGAAATGGAGAAGCTCACTATGGGCTTGTTGCTGTGTATACAGAGTTATGCCCCCATGTTGTGACCAGGGCTGGGGGGTTGGGGACACATTCTATGGGCCAGGATCGAGAAAGCCGCATGGCCCGTGAAAGCTTTGAACCCAAGACCTTGTCTTGTTAGCGCAGAGCTGCAGCCGACTGAGCTAATAAGCAGTTTCGTGGCAGCCATTTCTCCATCAAACGCATATGCTGTTTCCTGACTTCTTAACGCAGCGTGCTATTTATACCAGTCGATCCATTCATTCTTAATGAGCCACGGTTGTGGATTGTAAAATGTTTTATTTTCAGACAGGATTGCTCACTGCCCAGAGCCAGCTGTTGCTATGCCGCCTTCCTTCTTTCTCTTTTCCTGAGAAATTAGCATTTTGGAAGCTCCTCAGCGTGCTCAGCCGCCCTCTCCCACCCCCTCACGAACCCCCCGTGTTTCCCCAGCAGACATTGGACTTGCCATTTCCATCCCTTCGGCCTGGATGTGGTCCATGAACTCCCTGCAGCCTGCTCAGTCGTTGGGAGTGGGGTGATGGGCGGGGGGTGCAGACTGGCTGAGGCTCAGAGAATGGGGCAGAGCCGAGCAGGGGGGCCTCCGTATTGGGAGGTGGGATGCCCTCTGTCCTTGGAGGGCTGGGTATTTGCTGGTGTTATAGGTCACAAACTAGTGGAGCAGGGACTGGATCTGGCTCACTGCTTTAAATTCATGGACAACTTTTCTCAATGTGGAGAGTTCTCATTAAAAAGAATATGGTGTTCTGTCTTCGTTTTTGAAAGTCCGAAGGTCCACCAGTACTGCCCCTCCCTGGAAAAATCGGGCAGGCTAAGTAGCCACTTCCCCCTTCACACAGGGTTTGCAGTCTCTGGTTTGCCGCAGTCCCCACCCTTCCCTGTTGTCTCTGACACTCTTGATCATCGCCTTACGGGGTTATTAAGAAGAAAGTGAAAGAGTTCTTGTTCCCACATCCCTATGAAAAGAGGAATAGAAGTTAGACCAACAGGGACACCTGTTGTAGGAAACCGGGCACACTTCTCTGTGGAAGTGAAGGATTCTCGCATCCAGCCTACCTCACTCACTGACCCTTCCACCTGACTGTGGAAGGCGATGTCACAACTCTGTGTCCCTGCTCCTGATCCTGACCCCACAAATCCTGCCCCTAGTGGCTCTGTACCTTCTGTGGAGATGACCAGGCACTGTCTCCTCCAGGGCCTTGCCGATAAGGACTTAAGAAGCCAGGCCTTGCCGAGCTCATGTCTTGTCACGCAGGACCCCTGGGAGGAGAACTTCAGTTTTGGGAAGTCCTCCTTCCTGTCTGGGCCTTGGTTTCCCCATGAGGACGATGAGGATGAGGGGCTGGGACAGAGAGTCCGTTCTCTTCCAGCTTTCGTCTCTTACAGCGAATGAAACGTTGTGGAGGAGTTTCTGGCAGGTGGCAAAGCAGCTCCCAGATCATGCGCTGGAAAGACCGGCCCATTTCAGCATCGGCCCCGCCTCCACACACACACACACACACATGCATGCACGCGTGCGCACACACGCTCACAGTCCTGGTATAGGCCATCGATGAAATCCCATCGACCCGCGCAGCACCCCTCCGCCCCGACCCCTGCACACTGCGCTGTGGGAGGCATTCACCGAGTGCTTCTGCACCAGCTGAATCTTCCTCTCAATGTCCTTTCCCCAGGATGGTCTCTTATGCTTAATTATCGCCTTTTCTGTCTCCGTTCGTTTTCCTCCCTGCCTGGGTTCTAGAGTCCCAGGGAGCTGGAAGTACATGGGATTTTTCTATATATAAACATAACCGAAACCGCCAAATACACATAACACAGACTGAGCCAGAAAGGGCTGTCAGAGAGGAGTGCGCGAGAGGAGGGGGGTGGCCTGAGGACGGTGCTCTGAGTCCAGCACGGCACCCTGAGAGCCACTGACTCAGGTCTTCCTGGTGTAGGCCTGCTGTTTGCATCCAGAAAATAAACAAACAAAAAAGTCACTGTCAGACAGTCCCGTGTGTGGCTCCCACCGCCCACTTCAGGGGCTGAATGCCATCCATCCCACTGGAGGCGGGAGAAGGGGGAAGGGGTGGTGCTGAGGTGCCTGAGCCTGCTGTGGGCCCCACTGGGGCAAACAGGGACCGTCAGGCTGTCCTAGGTCTCCTGTAGCCACCATTCTTCCAGGCTGCCCTGAGGGCCCGGGTGCCATTTGCCTATTGGTCCATGCAGGCGAACGGGCCGGCCTGGGTGCTGCAGCGGGCTGCCATAGGGGGCAAAGGTCACTCACCGCATTCGTTGTTTCACATGATCCCCTGACAGCCTGGGGTGGGGGTACGACTGTTGTGCCATTTTATGGAAGAGGAAACCAAGGCATGGAGAGATCAAGTGACTTGCATTGTAATCTCGGCATGGACAGAAAGAGAGATCCCCATGGCGTTCAGGAAACTCTGCCCTCTCCCGAAATCTCAGGGAACCAGAGGCCTGGCCACGTCTCGCGTGGTTGTTTTGAAAGAGAAGACCATGCATACTAATTTGCCTTGACCTTCACAGACCTTGGTGAAGCCCAACACCAGCCCAGTGCCAGACGGGGGAGTGGAGGGGCCACCCCGAGCAGGAGCCCTGAGCTCTGAGCTGCGCACCCCACCTGTGCCCCCTGCAGCCCTCCTGCCAGCCTGGGCGTCCTCACGGCCTTGGGGCTTGGTTTCCGGAGAGGAGAAGGCCCTCATTAGCCACACCAGGGAGGTCAGGGGCATGGCTGTCACTTCTGATTTGCCCAGACTGAGTGACAGCCTGAGCTGACTGGATGAGGCCTCAGCTGCCAGGTGAGGTCTGGGGGCCCCTTGCCCCCATCTGAGCTGAAAGAGGAGAGCAGGGCCCAGCCCCCGCGCCAGCCCCTGGCTTCAGTTCAGCGGTGTGCCGAGCTCTGGCCTGTGAGGTAGGGCACTCCCTCTCCAGCCGCTCCCGTCTGGCGTGTGAACTACAGCTTCATTCCACCCGCTCTAGCTTCCTCAGCCTTTGGGGACCTGAGGCAAGTGAATACATCCGGCCCGTCTGACTCCAGTAAAGCCCCAGGAGCTAACAGTGCTGGCTCCCCTCCGCCCAGCGGCTCTCTCCCCGGGCCTCCTGTCCATCACGGGGGAAAGGCCGACCTCACAGATGGGGCTCGGCCCACTTCCCACCGCTGGTCCAGGAGCAGGAGTAGGTGCTGGGAGAGTCTGTGTCCAGTGAGTTCCATATAGGAGGGAGGATCCGGGCTTCCCCTGCCTCAGTTGCCCCTGGGGTCCACATGGGGTCCTGACACAGCGGCAGCCCATCCCCACACCCAAGCTCTAAGCACAGACCCCATGGGCCTGGGCAGGGGCTGAGAGTCCAGCCCAAGTGAGGGGACTGGAGGGTCAAACCCAGAAGCCAGAAGGTGGGACCCTGAGGGAATGTGACAGAGAGGCCCAGGGAAAGAGAGACAGATGGAGACCCAGAGACAGATGGACAGAGATGCGGAGAGACGAGGCTGGAGAGTAAGAGAAAACTACAAAAACAGGAAGAGGAACCACGAGACAAACCCAGCAGGACTCAGAACACACAGAGGCACACAGGAGAGGGCAAGAGGGACAAGAGCAGCAAAGGAAGGGGGCGATTTTTTAAAAACATCAGCCGGACAGGCACAGAGACAGACAGAAGGAAGGAGAGAGACAGAGAGCTGAGGCCGAGGAGCGCAGGGAGGAGTAGGCAGGAGGTCCGCACTCGCTCTGCTTCATCTCTGCACAGAAGCAATAATCTCCCAGAGAAAAGTAGTGCCCAGTGCATCCAAGCCAGACCAGCCCCTTGTGCCCTAAGGGCCTGAGCTGGAGCCTTCCTCTTAAGCCAGCAGGGTGGTCCTGGCCCCAGAGAAGCCCACCACCTGGCCTTTGCCTTTCCTGTTCTCTGTCAGGGATGCCAGGCACACCCTGGCCCCAGCATTTCTATCTATAAATCAGGCCCATCTTTAAATTCCACCTCTTCCAGGAAGCCCTCCCTGACTTCCCCTCTCCCTGAATGCTCTCCCCTCCCCTTCAGAGTATCATGTTCTCTCTGGGGGGAGCTGCTCTTGTTTTCCATCCATCCATCCGTCTCCCATTCTATCTGCAGCTCTTCCCGCAAGGGCAGGACCACAGGATTTCACTGCTGGCGACCACATCACTATCGATTTAAGGGCTCATCTTCATTATCCGGTGCCTCCTGTCTGTCTGTGAGCCCCGAGGAGGGAGTTGATTAAAATCAATGGTGAATGAATAATCAAGCACAGGAAACTCTCCACTCCCCAACTCTCGATTCCCAGTCTGGTCCGTCCGGTCCCTGCTGTTGTCCCTGGTGGTGGCCTGGGAGGGGGACCGAGGAAGGAGTGCTCCCTGGGCACCACATCCTCACCACCCATGTGCCACACCCTTGCCCCACCCTTGAAGGTGGTCGGGGCCTCTCCCACCTCACCGATGAAGAAATGAGGGTCTGAGGGAGGCGGACTCAGCCTCTCTGCCCTCCTGGGCCCATTCCTATGAGGACAGGCTGCCCCCACCTTGTGGCCTCCTTCCTGCCTGTCCAGGCGCTGGCTCTCTGGGGTCCTAGAAGGAGTTTCCAAAACAAAGGGAAAACCTGTTCCTCCGGCCTGGCCTCGGATTTGGAAGACAGCAGACTCTGTGTGAACAGTGTGCTCCCCCCCGGGGCCCACTCGTCCCGTGTCCATGGCAACCAGCCTCCGACAGCCCCTCCCCCATTAGTCTGTCCCTGGCTCAGGCTGAGGCCACCAGCAGCCTGGCTCGTCCCACTTGAGTGTCCTCAGAGGGGAGGCTGTGAGGAGGCGTCTGCTTGGCATGTCCGCCCTTCTGGGGATGGCGCGGGCTCGCCACCACCTTGCTGACCACCATCCTGTCCTGCTGTCTCCGTAGAGTGCTGTGTCCTCTCCTGGGGAGGATTTTTCAGAAACCAGTCAACAAGTATTTACTGAGTGCCTGCTTGGCCCACGGCCCAGTGCTGGGGGCTGAGAGAAGGAGCCAGACGCAGCTTAAGATGTGGCCCCGCCCGCGAGTGGTTCCTGGTACCGCTGGAGAAGTCAAGGCAGCCGTTCGCAGAAAAAGAAATGCAATGCCAGATGGGGTCTGTGAGCAGCCTGAAGAGCTGCCCCAGCTGTGGTGGGGAGAGCCAGGGAGGGCTGGTCTCCATCCTTCCTTCCCCGGGGCTGGACAGACTTTCCGACAGAGGCAGGATTTGGACGGGTTCCTGGAGGATGAATTGGAATCTAATTTTTAAAAATATTTATAGGCTTGTATGGCTTTTTTAAGCCTGTAATGCCTTTTGTCCTGCTTGATCTTATTTTACTGGTAGTTATGATTGTCTCCATTTTGCAGATGAGAAGATTGAGGCTCAGAGAGGTGAAGGTATTTGTCCAAGGCAGAGCCAGAACTCTCCTTGATGGGGGATGAACTAGAAGTCTTTCTCCCGCACACTGCAGCCCCTGCCTCTGGCGGGAAAAGGGCCAGAGAGAAACCCAGACAGCGCACGCCAGGGAGACCAGGAGGACCGGGCCTGCCTGGAGGGGAGGACTTCTGAGGGAGCAGAGCCCTTAGGGTGAGGCCAGACCAGGGGTGCCCTGCATGCTGGCTGAGGAGGAAAGGGCGGAGATTCCAGCAGTAGACAGGCCCAGGTTCAAATCTCAGCTCGGCCTCTGACGGCATCCAGTGCCCTCAACATCCTCTGAAGCACAACATGGGAACCTAAGCTCCCCTGGAAGAGGCGAGTCCACCCCTGGGAGGTTGGCCTGAGCCCCAAACATGGTGGCTTCAGAGGCCAGCCCTGCACCAGCTATGTGGGCCATGAGTTCAGGATGCCCCCCTCCAATAAAATAGCCCCCATTTATTAAGCACCTACGATGTGCCAGACACTGCCTGTGTTACCTCTGTTCATGCTCACAACAACCCATGAAGAGACCCATCATTCCCCCATTTCATAGGAGGGCCCACTGAGCACAGAGAGGTGAAGAAACTGGCCCAAAGTCACACAGCTGGGAAGGGGCAGAGCCAGGGCACCAGCTATCTAACTCAGAGCTGGTCCCTCTTCACCACCCCACACCTTCCTTCTGCTGCCACCACACGGGAGCCCAGACTTGGGAGGCATCTCACTGGGATTTCAGGCTGCAGGCCTGGCCCTGCTGGCAGGTGGGGCAGCCTTCCCCTGCCCCAGTGGGGACAGCTCTATGACTCTCCTCTGCAGCCGTGCCAGCCTGGTGGGCTGGGTAAGGCTAATTGGGGATGTCTGTGCATTCCCTGGGGCCTTATCATCTTTCCTTTATGTTGAAAAAATTTTTTTGTGTTTTTAGTATGCAAAATTTTCCACCATCTGCTTTGCCTTGGCAGAATGTTTGCTGAAAATATCCCTCTTCCTCTCTAATTCCCATACGTTCTGGGGGCTTTGGGGGCCTCCACACGGAGCAGCGGCAGCTCACAGGTGTCTCCCAGGCTCCTAGGCTGCCAGCCGTCCCTGTGGCAGGCAGGCGGATGTTGTGTGGCCCAGAAGTCACATCTCCCACCTCTCAACCAGAGAGGGGCATCGGGGTCTCTCCACTGATGGAGCAAAGGTGACCTGAAGTTGAGTCCTAGGATTCAGACCTAGAGCAGCTATCCAGGTTGGCTTCATTTTGTATGTGATGAAGCCCTGAGAGGTGCCCAGGGTCACACAAAGAGAGGCAGTGGCAGAAGCAAGTCCCCAAATCCCACTGCAGTGCTGTGAGGTCAAGTGGGCATCCTAGCTGCCCCCTGGACCGTCCCAAGCAAGGTATCGCCACAGGACAGCAGCTGCTACACATGTGCTTTGAGACAGTCCAGAAAGACTTTCCAAAGGGAAGGCGTCCCCCCACCTTCATATACCAAAACTCTGAGTTTCCATGGTGACAGTCAAATTGCGAATCCATCCAAGAGTGAGCCAGGGAAAAAAAAAAAGAAAAGCTGGCCTATCCCCAGAGAAGTGAGCATGGTGGCACTGGGGCTGTCTGCTGCTAAGGATGAGAGCTGAGCAGAGCGGGGCAGCCCTTCTGGGGCATGATGGGAAAATCTAAGGGATGCCAGGTCCCCGAGAAGTGGTCCAGGGGCTGAAGCCATTGTGGAGGGGGGGCTGTCCCGCCTCCCTGCCTCTTGGCAGAGCCGGGTGAATCCACTGGTGATGCCACTGTCTTGAGGAGGATACCGTGACCGTCTTCTCCCTGGTGTTTTCCCGTCTTCAATCTGAAAAATCAGGCGTGGGCAGAATACAAGCACTCATCACCGAGCCATCCCAGACTCAGCCTTTGGGGAATTAGGGGGAAAAAAATCAGCCTTCAGACACACAGTGTTTTGTTGAGGATGGAAGAGCAAGGGCCAAAAGATTTATGAGCCTAAAAGCTTTGTTAATAGACCTGGAAGATTTCCAGTCGCAGCCGCTGTGCGGGGAGAAAGGTGGGAACGGCAAGCGAATGGCAAATTGGCCAAGGTTTGAGTTTTACGGTGACATTTGGAGGAGGAGGAAGAAGAAAGACGTCTTCCTTTCCTGCCGGAGGAAGAGTTGTGTACACGGCGTTTGCCTTGGGCTGTGTCCAGGGACATTCTCAGCAGTGTCTTCTCCGTGTGTTTCTTTCCCACTGACAGTAGGTGCCAAGGCCGGGCGTGGACACTGCTGACTTCCTTTGGTTTGTTTCTTTCAAGTGGGGTTTATTAGAGTGGATTAGAAATGGGACTGGGTTTGCACCACAAAGCCCTCTAAGCTGAGGCCTGGCTTCAGCTCGAAATCCCAGACACAATGAGCAAAGATGCCTGAGCCAAGGGAGATGCATCTGAAAGGAACGAGTCTCGTTGGCTGGCTGGTTCTCTGCCCTGTGACGCCTGTGTGAGCTCAGTGCCATCTGGGGCTGTTCCCTTCCACTGCTCTGGCCCTTTGGGGGTCTGTAAAAGGAGACAAAGGACAAGCCAACTGACTGTAACTTGGGCAGGTTCTGTTTTTCCTAAACCTTGTGCAGCGTAGGCGCCACATGGGAACCAAGCAATATGGCGCCCAAACCCCACCTCCAGGGTTGATGCTTTGGACAAGACATATCCCTCACAACAAAAACTGCTCTCCCAATGTATCACGGCACAGTCTTGTGATTTAAGTCCACTCCCAACCCAACGCTGTGACCCCACATGACAGATGACATAACAGGGAGGAGAGTGAGGAAATGGGATAAATGAGCTTGCCACCATAACCCAAGTCCTGGGACATCCTTTCTCATCATCTCCTTTTGAGCACTTGGTATTTTGTGTCCTTTGACCTGCCCATTATCACCGAAGGATCCAGATTATTTCAACATCTTGGACTCCCATGTTGCCCTGCCCCAGAATTACAAAGATCCTGCATACAAGCATGGGAGAGATGGAACATGCCAAGTCGGGAAGGATGAATAGATCACCCATAAGCATCTCTGACAGAGAGATGGGGGAACCAATGTGGGGATCAGTCACCACACTCTCCTCAGGGGTTTCTCACTGCTTAGGCTGCTGGACCCCCACCCCATCCCTACTGCTGGGATTTGGGGAGGACAGAGTCCTTCCTGATTCCTTTGCAGCTGCCCCCAGGGAGACATGGGGAGCTGCTTGCTGCATCCTGCCCACCTCCCACTTCCTTTGTCCGGGGACCCACGGGGTTGGTGTTTAGTCAGTCAGCGAGTGAGTCAAAAATACGTAAATGCTTATAAAACTAATGCCCGTGAGGTCCAGTTGGTGGATTCATGATCAAAGAAACCCAGGCCAGGACCTGCAAAGCAATTGCAAAGTCAGTCGGGCCTTTACTTGCATTTCTCAAATAGCGTGAAGGGGACAAACGGACCACAGCCCCTCCCTGTCCCCATCTCCTCTTGATTCTAAGTCACAGAAGTGCAAAAAGCCAACACAGAACTCTTCCTTGAGAGCAGAGGAGGGAAAGAAACAGCAGAAAAAGGCAAAATCCTTGAGCAGACAGGAAGGAAAAGCGGGGAACTGTCACGTTAGCACCACTCTCGCCTCACCCACGTGGCTCAGGCTCTGCGGGAGGAGAACCACCCAGCCTCATTAAGGATGCGATTTGGCCCCTGCCCCCGAGGAGCCTCACAGTCTGCTGGGGAAGCAGACACAAATGCCGAAAGCAGAAAGCGCTTGATGCAGTTGTAACAAATGCACAGGGTGGTCGGCCAGCCAGGCGCAGGTGATGGGGGTGGGGGGGTGCTCCCTGGAGAAGGTGGTACCCAAAAGGAGGCAGGAGGGGAGTGATGGGCAGGCCATTCTGGGCAGAAGGAAGCCAGTCACTGCGGGAGGTGCTGAGCGTCAGTTTGGCAAGAGCTGCAAGCCGTGTGGGGCTCGAGGAGCCTGGGGGAGGAGAGCAGGTTGTGTGGGATGAGGTTGGAGAAGCAGACAGAGGGCAGGAGCTTGGGCTTGATCCTGAGTTGCGGGGGAGCCTTTAAAGAGGGGTCCTCCAGGATTTGTGTGTTAGCTGGAGCATCCCCGGCTGTGCAGAGGGAGGACTGGCTGTGCAGAGGGAGGTGTCTGCAGGTGGGGATCAGGAGGAGCTTGTCACAGGAGTCCACGCTGGAGGCGATGAGGCCTTGGGCTAAGCAAGAGCAGCGACTGTGGTGAGGAGGCCACTGATTCAAGAACCATTTAGGAAGTGAAACTGGCACGATGTGGGGATGAGAAAGAAGGAAGAGCCAGTTAGTCACCAGCGCTTCTCAAAGCACCTACTGTGTGCCGGCCACTCTGCTTATAAGGAAGCACAGGGAGAGAATCTTAGAGCTGAAATGGTGAGCCAGCTCCAACCCCTCTGGCTGCTTGGTTCTGTGACCTGTGACTCCCTTAGCCGAAAGATGACATTGAAAGGCTGGAGAAGGCATGAAGGCTTTCCGGCAGGTTCTAGATCTGGGTGGAAGCTACGTGGCATAGGTCCCACCATTTCCCCTCCTATACTCACAGTGGGTTTCTCTAACCCGCCAGGCTCTTCCTCCTGCTGAGCGGTCTCAGGATTCTCCCCTGCCCACTGCTCCAGAAGGGGCCTGGCGGGTCAGAGGAAACCTACTAGCCACCCTTGGTAGAGACCGATTCCGTTTCCAATCTCATCTCCCCCCAGACAGGGCCCTACGGTCGAGGGTTCTTGGGCAGATTGACTGAGCTAATGCTCACCAGACACCGAGCACAGTGCCCAGCAGAAAGCGCTCACCCCTCGTAACCCCCTCCGTCACCAGCGTTTCGCATTCCCTGGGCAGAACACACTGGCCTGCCCCATCTGTCCGCTTGGTTGGTCACTTGTGGGAGCTGGCGATGACCTGTGATCCCAAACCTTTCTGTGCAGTGATCCTTATTCTTGTAATTACATCATTTAATTCAATGTTATGTAAATTATTGAAAAGAGATGAAAAGACACAGAGTTGTTTCATTAAAACCGAGGCTTTGGGATGTCTTGATAGCAGCCACTTGCTTAAAAAAGCTGTTGAATTAGGTGTGGGCAGGACAACTGTAAAAAAGAGGAGAAAAATGGAAAAAAAGAAGATTCTGCACTCATCTGGCTTTGCCAGTGTCTTGAAGCTCTGCTCCGATTGAAAGACGCAGAATCTGGGAACCACAGACAAGGCGATATGGATGCAGTTTAGACGTGAAAGACCGTGTGGGCCCAGTGTCAAGAAGCACCTGAGCCCTCCAGGAAAGGACTGGCGAGTGGATGTGCATTTCCGTGCTTACAATTAAAACAGAATGTTTAACGTATGGATATATCCCGTATTATGACTCCCACTATTGATTAACCAGCCAAACATGGTCCCATTCAGTCCAGAAAAAAGGATTTCTACCACAGTGGGCGCTCCCTGTGAGGCCCCCCTCTCCTGGGATTCCAGCCTCCTCAGCCTGGCTCCCTTCTTCATTCATGAGACCCCACTGCGAGTTACTGGATGAACTGGGATGAGAGCCTGGGCCTGCTGGCTCCCAGTTCAGTTCTTCCAGTGGAAGCAGAGTGAGGAACACAGGCTGTGGAGCTAGCCTGCGGGGGTTAGAAACTGGACTCCTCCACAGACCACCCTGGCAGATGCCTCAGTTTCCTCACCTGTAAAATGGGGATAATGCTCTTTCCTATCTTCCATGTATAAAGTGCCTGGGGCGTGCCATCAGCATCGGCCAGGCCTGGAATTGTCATCATTGCAGGGCCTTGCACCTTGAAGCGTTGCCAGGCAGAAGCCTCAGCGCACTTGTGCCTGCACCAAAGGGATTAATCAGCTTCTCCCACGGCAAGAGGGCTCTGATTCTGCTGCAGGGAAGGGAGACGTGTGGAGACGGCTGACCGGGGGTGAGCCCTCCCTGCTGGAGCTGGTCGTGCTGAGCCTGAGTCCTGGCCTCCTCACACCAGGACTCACCTCTTTGATGGGCAGGAAGGAGTACCCTCCCAAGCCGCAAACACAAGGGCCGGCTGAGGTCCTTCCCTGGCCCCCTCTACACGTGTCTGCTGGTGGTGGCTCTAGGGGTGACCTCCTGTGTTGTCTGTCTTTTCCAGTGGTTTCCAGTGACAGTGACAGCGACTCCGATCTCAGCTCCTCGAGCCTGGATGACGGACTCCCGCCCACTGGAGTCAGAGACTCAAGAGGTGACAAAGCCTGGGGAGAGTCAGGTAAGTGTGGGAAGTATGCTGCTTGTTCCCCAAGCCCCAGGTGCAGAGTGGTGTGACCACACCTGGGCAGCTGTTCCCACACTGGTGTCTACAGAGTTGTTCTAGACCAGAGAGGAGAGTGGGCTGGGGGTGGGGACGATAAGGAGTTCAAGTCTTAGCACCGCTGAAGAGCAGGCGGAAAGGAGGCCCAGGTGTATCTGCAGGGGGATGGAGGGCAGGTCCAACCGGCCTCCCCGCACCGCTGCCTGCACACCTGGGGTCGTCCCCAAGCTCACTGCGAGCATCCCAGAGGAGATGTTGCCTCGCGAATGATGAGAGCTGTGAAAATCAGGTAGAGAGCTCCCCGGGCTAGCTCAGCTCTGCCTGGAAACTGCAGCGGGGCCCCGAACACGCACCATGACCTCTTGGGCCTCTGGTTCCTTCTATTTAGCACAAACGGGATGAAGCAGGTGGTCTCCAAAGCGCCGTCTGAATTTAACATCTCCGAGCTCTCCTCTGTGGCCCTGACTATGAAAGAGAATTAACCGGGGCCTTGAGGCTAGTGCAGAGATGGCCTGGGGGGCACATTCTCCTTTCCTTTACCCAGATGAAGACACGTCCCAGAAAAAGGACCAGCTTCACTCAGTTCCTCCAGAGGTTAGAACTGGGATATCTGAAGGACGTTTCAGAGAGGCTGATTTTAGTGTGTAAGAAAGCTTTATAATAACTGCCCCAAACTGGAATGAAATGCCTCAGGGTGCTGTCCTGGGACCAAGGCTGAGTGATCTCCTGCCTGAGCTCACCTGGAAGGAATTCCTGCTGGGGATGGCACTTGGGGCTAGATCAGAGATGGCACATGCCTGGCACACATACTTCCATTCCCACTCCTGTGCCTGTGGCAGACATTACTAGTTGATCATGATACTCTTTCCCGCAGAGCCTGATGTGGCCTCAGAATCCTCCTCTGCAGTTTTCCCAGTGGTCAGTATCAATACGTGGAGGTGACACAAGACATGAAAACTCGCCCTGGACCTGATGGTTTCTTGGGCCCCTCAGGCCAAAGATTCTGTCTTAGAAAAGTGTAAAGGAAACTCGCCTGCCAGCCTTGGTTTCCAGGGCAGGTCTTACACTCCCCTCCTTCCCCACCACCGTAGCTGTGGTCCCCTCCCTCCACGTCAACTCTCACCTGTGACCAAGTGGGTCCAGGAGATGGGAGAGGATGGCGTGCAGTATCACAGGCCCCACCTCTGCTCTCCTGGCCAGGCAAGGACTAACGACCACATTTAAGTGAGGATTCTTTAGTTGTAAAAGGCAGCAGTTAAGAACCCCATTGGGTTAACTGAAATATACACCCATCCCCCCACACACACCCTCGTTCTGTGAAGGCAGGGAAAGCTCTTCACTGCCAATTTTCACATCAGTGCCTTTACTCGTTCTTTAAGTGAAACGACTTAAGGGCCCATTCAGTTCCCTCTATACGTCTTGGACCCATCAGCAGTGGCCGGGAGTGGGGTCCTGCTAGAACACGGCAACCCTGTGGGGGCGGGGGTGGCAGTTCCCCTGGTGAGGGGCTCTGGGCAGACAGTCCCGTAGGCACCCGTCACAGATCCCAAAGCAAAGATTTTAGGTGAGCTCCTTGTCGGGCTGCAATCTTCCCTCTCTGGTCAAGGTCTAAAGGGCGCCCAGCACTGAGCCATTCTCGCCCACACATGGTCTCTTGCAGGTGGCAGGGTGGAGTCACCCAAGATGGGGCTCAGCCGCCCCCCAAGCCACCTCTCGGGAAGCCAGAGCAGCCTGGCCAGCGAGACTGGGATGGGCTCTGCAGACCTGCAGGGGGGCAGCCCTCCCTGGCCGGACCCGAAGGGCGCCGGTGAGTACCACACCACCCCTTCTAACCAGCTGCCTCCTCTCCTTCTCTGCTCCCCCTCCCCCACAGCCCTCCTCTCTCACTCAGTCCTCCAGAACTGGAGAGTAGTAGACGAGATTTTCAATTCTCTGTGTTTACTGAGCACTGTGCCAGCCACTGGGGGAACAGGTGAGCCAGACCCACCCCTGCCGACAGTGAACAGAGAGAGGAACCCAAAATAATATGGTACCATCCCTAACCCATTCTCAGTAACTAACAGTGGTTGTTACCATCCTTGGTTTTATAAAACACGTAATCTTTCAAAGCATTTCCCCGTCTCCGTAACAGTCACAGTAACTCCTGTTTTGAGAGCACCTACTATGTGCCAGGCAATCCAGGCCTCACCAAGCCCCGTTGTTGCGCCCAGCCTGGGCTGGGTGCAGTGGGGGACAGTCCTTGACCTCCAGAAACCCGCCATGTAGCTGAGGAAGCCGAATCAACTCACCCAAAACAGCCCAGACAGGGCAGGCCCACATGGAGAATTCCAGGAGCTGGCGGCCTGGACCCCCAGCCTGCCCTTGCACCTCCAGGGTCAACTTTCATTCTGTTGGAGGCGTATGCAAGAGGCCTGTTGTCCCCATTTGATAGGCGTGGAAACCAAGGGCAGGAATCCAGCTGCCCACCCCGCCCCATGCCTGCCGTCCCAGCCTGACCATCCTGAGCTCATCATGCGATGGAGGTGGGCAGGGGGACGTCTCCTCACACTCGAGCCAGAGAAAATTGTGCAAGCGCAGGTTCACACCCTAGTCTCCTTCAGGAAAGACCTGATCCCTGTGTGGCCTGGCCGGAGAATCCACGGGCGTGCACTGCGCACGTGTGGATCAGCGCAGCAGCTGGTCCCCCAGCGGCACGGGGCTAGCGGCTCTCTGTAGGACCCTGAGACCGCTGGCAGCTGCCCACCAGGAAATCTTGTTGGAGCAAGAAATCTCATGGGAGCAATCGCCCACTCCTCATCCTCCCTACTACCCCCTCCACTCCACCCCACCTCCTCCCCCTCCCCCTGTCGTGATGGTTCCAGAGAAGCTTCCGGGCGGGGCATGTAAGAGGCAGCAGGTGGGCAGGTCCCAGGGAGCGTGAGGTCTCTCCCCTCCCTCCAGCCTCCTCCACAGAGGATAGTTTGGGATCAAGCAGGCCCTAGTTCTAGCCCCAACCCTGCCACCCATAGCCATGTGAACCTGGACAAACCATCAGGTTGAACCATATAACGTTGCATTTTTATAGATCAAAAATAGTCAAATATTGGCAATTCACTATGATTCAACCTATTATTTCTCTGCACCAAGTTGCATTATCGCTGAAGTGAGGACCACATCGTGTCCTTCACGGGGTTGCAGGGAGAGTAAAATGCCGCAGCCATGTGGAGGTCCTGCCCTAAGTAGGTCTTCAGGAAATGTCCAGTAATAGATGGGGAAGGCCGTGTGGCCCAGTGCATAGAAAGGGTTCCAGGGCTTAAGAAACAACTTGAAAAGGATCAGCCTGGAGGCAAGTTTTATATTCCCATGCCCATCTGCTCCTTCTGGCATCCTAAGATCACCTGTGTGATTGCCCCGGGTTTCGATGGGCACAGTGAAGCACAGGGAGTACACAACTTGCCTGTGGTGACGCAGCTAAGCGGAGCAGAGCCAGGCCCAGGGCACAGGTGCCCTGCCCAGAGTGCCAGCCCCAGCCGTCAGGGCAGCCCCCTGGTTAGTTTCAGACAAGAAGCTGCCTCAGGTGCGGGGCTGTTGCAGCAAGGAGCTCTCCTTCCCTGCTGTCACCTCCATCTCATTCCCCAAGGTCAAGCTGTCACTGGGGAGGAACTCTGCCTCTGCTAACCCTATAAGTGGCTTTTTTTTCCTCTCCCCCAAAGGCAAAAGGCACACCTGGACAAGGCCCCTCTGATGGTGTGGGCTCCGACGGTCCCCTCTGTCTGCTGTGGGCGGAGGCTTGTTTGGTGCCTGGAGCAGACTTTCCAGTGGAAGAGTTTGAGAGAGAGAGAAAGCCAGAGCCAGGTCCTTCCCGGCTCCTTCCTGACTCGCCCTCAGCCGGCCAGCCCTGTGGACATGACCTCTGACTCAACAAACCAGTGTTTGGGGGGCTGAGTCTGCCTCCCCCACCCAGTGCCTTTCTGCACCCCTTCTCTCCTGGGTGCCCTCCTCTCCCCACCCCTAGCCGTTCCACTCAGCCATGACCTTAATTTATTGTCCTTTCCCCTGCCCCCACTCCCAGGCTACCCCATTTTCATTTTAAGTTTGCACGTGTCTGGCGTTTGACTGGTAGGGAAGACCCATCTTGTGGGGCTTTCTCATATGCACTGCAGTTTCAGAGGGGGCCAGGTGGGGTCTCTCCATATTTGTGTTAATGGAAGAAGAACTCCGACCCTGAGCATTTACCCTTCAGAGCTGGACTTGGCCCCTGGAGTTGAGCGGTGGAGCCCAGAGCAAGGGGATGAGAGATCTGCCTGCCTTTTCCCTCTCCCTGCCTCTCTGGGCCGTGGGAGCAGCGTCCCCACTTCACTCGGGGCCGGCCCAGGGGCTGCTGTAGAAGCCTGGCTCTTTGTTAGGTTTCTTGGGATCCCTCCCTTGGCCTCCCCAGGTTTTGCTCAGCTGGTGGAGCTGGGAAGGTTCTGGGGAATACTGTGAATTCCCTCCTTAAAGAGCAGCCTTCGGCTGAGTCCCCAGCCAGGATGTGGCCCCCCCAAGCCATTAATTCACTTTTCTTCAGGAGGTTTGGTTTGGCATGAAAAGTGTGTAATTCAGAGTGCAGCCAAATGCTTCTGGAAAACCCTTTCCTGAAGAGAAAGAGAGAGTGTGTGTGTGTGCATGTGTGTGTTGGTGTCCACACCCTCCCGTCCTTCTTGCCCCTCCTTCCACGCCTCCCCGTACCCCGTCCTCGAAGGGCCTTCTTCTCTGCAGGCTCCCAGGCCCCCACCGTCAGCATTTTTGCCCTTGCCACTGGCAGACGGTAAAGACACTCACTGTTTCCCTGTGGCAAGTTATGCTTCAGAATAAAAACAATAAAGATTAGAATTTGCATTGAGCCAGTGTGTTGATCAAAAGACCACAATCGCCTGTTTCTGAGATGCATCAGTAGGGAAATGGATGGATGAAAATACGGTGCATTGATTTCCTGAAACATGTCCTAGGCCACAGTAAAAGGAATGAGCTGGATCTATGTGTGTTCAAAGAGTTCCCCCACCTAATGTTGAATGGAAAACACAGTGTCATCTATATAAAGAAATTTCAAGTATACATACAATCAAAATGAGTTATGCACACTTATATGGACAAATGTAGAAATGTTTTTGAAATGGACAAGGACTTCTGGTTAAATATGGTGCACTGAACACATTCGTATTTCCTCTGCCCTCCAAACCCGCACTAAAATGGCATAAACCGGAAAGACAGAAAGCATAGGAGAGGAGGTGGCAGCAGATGAGAGAGGTCTGAAAACTCTGGAAGATGGGAGAATATAACTTGTTTAGTGCCAGCTTCCGCCACTCCCCAAAGTGTCTACAAGGGAGAAAGCCAACCCAGAACACACCGCCCCTCTGCTCTGCAGAATCCTCCAAGGGCTCAGAACTTGGAGGGACCACATATCCCTCAGGTGGGAGTTCAGGATGGGTGTGGAACTAGTATTGGCTGGAAGGAGTGGTTAGAGCCCCGAGTCCCCTCTCCCAGCTCACATGGCCCATGACTGCCCTTCCTTGACCCTGGAGGAACGCAGGTTTTACAGCTGGCCAAGGTTGAACTAGAAAGATTCTGGATGAGGGACCCCGAGCCCAGAGAAAGACTGGGGTAAAACAATGGTTAATGGGGAGACCCTCAGCCCCCAACCCTGCTAACAGCCAGGCCTGTTCCCCATCCTCCCACCTTACTGAGTTTCTTCTGGGAAACTGACCAAAGAGAAAAGATGGACAGGTCCTGACGTTGGGGATTCCCCAGTCTGCCCAGTCACCACTGTGAGATCCCCCAGTCCACAAGTCCTGTCCACGTGTACAGAGCTTCCTCTTAGCTTTGGTGTGTCTCACTCATAGTGAGAACAGCCAAGGGCGCCAACATTTCACCAAAACCAACAACCTAAAATGCAGAGACCCCGATACACAGAAGAAAGGGGTCAGAGAGCAGCCTTCTCAAGAGATTGTACCCATGAATCAGGACAAGAATGTAATGTTTTAAAAAGAAGTGTTAAAACTCTGGAAAATTAAAAATATAATAGAACATTTCCTACATTGAAGGAAACGAGCTTCCGTAGAGGGAGAACCCACCGAGTACCGGGCCAGTGACAAACCCACAGCGTGTGGACCACGGATGCCACTGTGAGCAGCCACGTGGCAAGGCATGTAGATGAAGATGCGCGTGGCCAGCAGCCGCAGTGTAATACCGGTCCCCTGAGGTCTTGATTCTCTCTCACTAGGTCTGGGCCGGGGGCTGAGCGTGTGCGTCTCAGGGGCTCCCAGGTGATACCGCTGCTGCTGGCTGGGGGACCACACTTCAAGCAGCGCTGGTCTAGAGCAGTGGTTGGCGCCACTGGCTGCTCATTGGAATCCCCTGGGGAGCTTTACAAGCATTCACACCGGACTCACCCCCAGAGAGTCTGGTTTAATCAATTTTGGGCACAGCCTTGACATCAAGGTTTGGTAAAGCTCCCCAGGTGACTCCAGTGTGCTGCCAGAGCTGAGAACCATTTCCCTACAGAAACCTTTCTACGTGGGCTCCAGGGGACACGCACAGAATGCTTAGAGCAGTACCTTTTGATTAGCTAAAAATTGGAAACAACCCAAATACCACGACAAAAGAATAGCTACAAAAATCATGATATATTCCAACAATGGAATATTGTGCAATGATGAAAATGGGCGACCACACTCAACATAGCTAGATCTCACAAACAACGCTGAGCAAAGAGACAGATGGCAGAAAAATACACTATGATACCATCTATTTGGAGATTTTAAAACATGCAAAAATGATACATATTAACATATATTTTATGCAGTGAAAGAATAAAGAAAAGTGTATAGAGGATAAACAACAGATTCACGATATCTCTTGGGAAGAAGAGGCATGCGGTTAAGAAGGGGTTTCAACTTTATTGGTAATGTTTAAACCAATAGATAGATGGATCTGTAATATTTATATTTTATTATTGTATTATTTTTATATGTCTGAAATCTTCCAAAATAAAAAAATTTAAGGAAGCAAGACTTCTTAGCATGAAATTTCAGGTCACCAGTATAAAAATACTAAAGAAAAAAAATCCTAAAACCTTCCAAAGAGAAAAAAACAGGTCACATATCAAGGATCAGAGATTAAAATGACATTGAAATTCTCAAAGCAGATTTGGAAGCAGAACACAGGGTCTTCTGAATTCTGACAGGAACTGATTTCTAGTCTAGGTTTATATCCAGCCAAATTTCAATGATGGTAGAAGGAAGGTATTTTCAGATGTGAATTTTATTTAAATTTACCTCCCATGCATTCTTTCTCAGGCAACTACTAGAGGATGTGCCCCAACCAAACAAGGGAGAAAACCAGAAGGGGGATACCAGGGACACAGGAAACTGGACATCTGACACAGGAGAGGAGCAAAGAGAATCCCCAGGATGATGGGGTGGCTGTGTGAGGCCAAGGCCAGCCCAGATTAGAGCGTGAGGACGGAGGAGATATTCAAGAATATACAGGGATAAGCATATGTGTGTTGGGGAGATTGTATATGGTATCATGATGTTTTATAATATATCATGATATATAATATAGTTTGTAATGATATATAAAATTGAGAAATCAAGAAATAGAATCGGCGTGAGATTCAGATCCAAGGTAAACCCCAGCAGAAGCGGCTAAGAGTTCTAAGGGTTGCCTAGAGAGGGACTTGGTTGGGGGCAGGGCATTGCTGCCTATGTTGTAAACTTCGTGGCACAGTTGCCCTTTTTAAACTCTATGCTAGGTTACATTTCTAACAATGGGATTTTTAAAATGGGAAAGTACGTATCAAACCCAGGATAAACCCATGGGGTGGAGGTGAGTGCCCTGAGGCTATAGTAGGCGAGCGAAGCAGGGAGGCCCTGAGGACCCAGCTGGCAGAGGAAATACAGCCCCAGAGGTCCCTATATCCAAATATCGGCTGTGAGGGGCTATTGCCTGCGCCTTCTGGCTCTAAGTGACAGAAGCCCCTTAGACTCCCAGACCTGATGTGGCGCGAGCTCCCATGCTCAGCCCCGCCAGAATCCCCTGCCTGGGCAGACCCAGTCCAGGAGAAGGACCTGGTCCCTGCAGTGCCCAGGGCTAATTCCACATGTGTTTCCTAGAGACGTGTCACGGGGCTGCCGGGTTCTGAAGCAGTTTCATCCCGGGGTTATCCCGGAAACCCTCAGCTTTCGGGGGCGAGATGGAATGCAGGTCCCCCATGGGGGTCTGAGAGTTGCCTCTGGAGTTGAGTTCTTTGTGGGCTGGTCTGGGAACCGAGAAATCCTTTCTTTACAAACTTGCTTTCTGTGTCTCAAGCAACCAACTTACAAGTTAAGTTTTGGAGCTGAGCCTTTCATGGGGACGTCAGGGGAGAGTGGTGTTCTGTGTCATCTGTAAAATTCAGGGAGCGCAGAAATGACTTGGTTTGTCCCAAATACCAGCTAACCTAAGGAGCCCCTAAAAGAGGCAGCAGGTGGAAGGCTCATGAACTTGGACACCTGGGTTCAAATTCCTGCTCCACTACTTAGTACCTGAAATTACATGTACTACTCTGTGCCTCAGTTTCCTCATCTGTAAAATGAGGGTAATACTTCCTTCACAGGATGATGGTGGAAATTAAAAACCTGAAAGCGCCTGTAAAACTCCTCCCATGGCTCTTAGTTATGACTCCCACAAAATTCAGTCGGGGTGCCTGCCTCCGAGTTGTTGGGTGACGTCAGAAGGTGAGTGCAGTGGTGCGTGGCGCCTGGGGCGAGGTCAATGTTCACACTCTTCCCTCGGGGTAGTGATGGTGCTCATTCGCAGTCAGTCATCCATCTGCTGTTTACTGGGCAGCTGCCGGGTGCCAAGTGCACTGTTAGAGGCTGAGGTTCAGCAGTGGACAAAGCAGTGGTGGCCCCTGCCCGCCTGCACCATCAGATCACCCAGTGGGCTTGTTAGGTCCAGATCACTGGACCCCACCCCAGAGCTTTTGGCTCAAAGTTCTGGAATGGGGCTGAGAATGTGCATTTTTAAGTTTCCAAGTGATGCTGATGTTCCTGGTTGGGACACCAGACTTTTGAGAACCACTGATCTGGTAGAACCAGTTTACCTGCATTTCCTTGGGTTGACACCTCTAGACCGACCCACGACCCACGTAGGGGAACAGTGGCCAGGTGATGAGGACCAGGCTGGCAGAAAAAACACGGCCTCCCACAGGCTGTGGGACAAGTCCTGCTGCTGAGTCCCACCCCTGGACAGAAGTGCTGCCCCCAGCTGTTGCTCAGCCCTGGAGCAAAGAGCACCCACGGTGGATTCACCTCCAATGGACCCAGCAAGTGAGGACCATTTGCACTCACAAAGCAGGGGCTGGCATCTTTCCCTAATGAGAATCTGCCTGCTTTCCAGCATCGCATCTCAAGGTTCCCAGAAGCCTGCAGCCTCCATTCCGCCTGTTCCTGCCTCTCCCCTGAACTGTCTGCAGCGTGTGCCGTGTTCTGCCTCAGTGCAGGCTGCAGCAGGCTGTGGAGAGGGGAGCCACTGGGTTCAGCAGGAGGCCCATCAAGGACTCCAGGCGGCGCCCCTGCCACCCCTGCCTCCTCACACTGCTTTGTCTGCAGACAACAAACCAAGCCTCGAGTCCACTGAGCCAGGACTGGGGACAGAGGAAGCATTTGGCTGCATAATATCCGTCAAGGCCACCATTTGTTGAATCAGGCGCCTGCCCCGAGCCTTAGGGATCCTCGCCCACCTATGAAGCAGATGCTTCTATCATTCCCATTTTACAGAAGAGGAAACTGAGGCCCAGAGAGGTCAAGACAGCCTGTATTTTAATGCAGGGAGCACGTATTTGAAGACCGTGCTCTTGAGGCTGCAGGGCAGGGCAGGGGTGAGAACAAGTCAGGATTCTGACAGGAGGGAGAGTCAGGCACAGGCAGAAGGGTAGCCAGGCTGTGTCAGCAGCGCAGATGGAAACTTCTAGATAAATAGGGTAAAGTCAGCCCCTTGTCTCATTGGGATATTTTCCCACTGCTGATGTAACAACTAAGAATAAAGTTCAGTCACTGCACAGAGATTTTTGTCCCCATGTTGGACACTGTCATGCTCCCGTGGCCCAGTGTGGCTAAGACCCCCAGGTGCTCTCGTGAATCTTCTCTCATTGGGACACCCGGGGTGGGTTCAGGGAAGCGGCTTTCTTTTCCGGCCGCGTGTGGACAGATGTGGGGTGGTTTTGGGTTAGAGGGTTTCCAGGAGCTCCCATCAGTCAAGCAGCCTCTCTGGGCCTTCGGAGCCCGGCTGTCTCTGGACGGACCTGCGGTTCCTGTGGGAGCCGCACCTGAACAGGGCGCCTGAGCTCCAGGAGGGGGGCTGCAGTTCCACAGCCCCCAGCACACCTCACCACCCCCCACAACCGTCTCGTCTTCTCACGCCGCCTGCCTCTCTTTCCTTTACAAAAAATTTTTTGATAGTAGAATGTACATAACATAAATTTACCATTTTAACCATTTTTAAGTACAGTTCAGTGATGTTAAGGACCGTCACATGCTACCATCACCGCCATCCATCTCCGGAACTTCTTCATTATCCCAAACAGAAAAACTGTGCCTATTTAATAAAATCTCCCCATTGGCCCCTCCCCTCAGCCCCTGGCACCCACCATTCTACTTTCTGTCTCTATGAATTTGAACTCCAGGAGCCTCATACAAAGGGAAAGATGCAGCATTTGTCCTTTTGTGTCTGGCTTATTGCACTTAGCACAATGATTTCAAGATCCATCCATGTTGTGGCGTGTGTCAGAATTTAGTTCCTTTTTATGCATGAATAACATTCCATTGTGTGTATATATCACATGTGTTTATCCATTCATCTGTTGATGGACATTTGGGGCATTTCCACCTCTTGGCTCTTATGAATAACGCTGCTGTGAACATGGGTACACACGGATCTGTTTGAGTCCCTGCCTTCACTTCTCCTGGGTATACACCTAGGAGTGGACTTGCTGGATTACCTGTATGGTAGCGCTATGATTAACTTTTTGGTGAACCACCATTCTCTTTCCCCCAGCAGCTGCCCCGTTTTGCAATCCCACCAGCAGTGCATGAGGGTCTGCCTCCCCTTTTAAAGCGGGATGCTGTCCTCCTGCGTCTCTTTGCCCACTGGGCTCCTGGAATGGGGAACAGAAGCCACCCAGGGACCTGAGCTGCTCCCTCGATGGCTGGAATCCCACTGGCCTCGGTGGTGGCCTCAGGGGCACACACATGACCTGTGCAGTCACACAGGGCCCCAAGCTCAGCTGAATGCTCTGCTGTCACTCTCTCGAAATTCTTAATAATTTTGAACAAGGGGCCCCGCATTTTCTATTTGCACTGGGCCCTGCAGATTATGTAGCTGGTCCCGACTGGCCTGGCTGTTCTTTCTGGGCACAGACTCTAAATATGGCCAGATCCACAGGCAAGGCCGGACAAAGAGAGTCCTCAAACTCTACTGAGGGACAGCCTGGGCTGCGGGCCAGAGCCCCTGACCGGGCATCTGGGCACTCGAGTCCTCATTCTGGCCCTGCCACCAGCCCTCTGCACTTGTCACCCCCCATCTATGAGATGGGGGAACTGGACTAAATAGAAAGTTTTCTGATCGTGTTCCCCAGAGCTCCCTGGGGTGGGGGTGGTGGCATGGGAAGTCCTGGGGGCACGTTGGGACCCATCCTCACGCCTACTGCCAACATAGGGGCTCCCCTTTGACCCATTCTCTCCACTGGGATCCACGGCAGGAAGGAGGCCGAGGCTGGCTGGAAACCGGACCTGTCTCGATCCTCCACCCCAGGCTGCCCTACCTCTGCCCTCTGCATCTGAGGAGAGAGAAGAAGCCTCTAGCAAAAGGCGACCAGGGGTGGGCCCAGCTGTGGGAGAGGGGCCCCAGGGACCAGCCAGAAATGCACTGGAAGGAGCCCTTGCCAGGGGAGATGGACGCCGCACACACCATGCACACAGGCACAGAAAGATTCAACTGTTTACAAAATGTGTGTGACCAGTCAGTTCAAATTGCTCATCCGAAGTGCCAGCAAAGGCTCTTCTGCCCAGGGGAGGGATGAGACCAAAGGAAAACCTGGCACTGGCCTGGCCCAGACTGTATGGGGAGAAGGACCCTTCCGGGCAGACATTGGCAGAGCCCCTGGCAAGGCTGTCCCCTGCAGAGAAGAGCCTCGATGCTCCAGTGTCCTCATCCCTGTCCCTTCTGCAGCTGGCACGAGGCTCTGCAGACGCCAGGCTCTGAGCTGCACGCATCCAGCCCCACCCCCCAGGCTGCCTTGTGCAGAAAGCCAAGGAGAGCACGGTGCCCCATCATACCGTGGAGAGGAAGAGGGGGAGGAGGCGGCAGGCGGGAGGGGACAGGGCCCCAGGAGACCCGACAAGCTGCCCCGCGTCTTAACTGAGACAGGCTGAGCTCCAAGCCCTTTGATGCAGACCCCAGGATGTCTGCCGCTTCTTCAGTGCCAATTACTGGAGAAATAATTCAGCGTGCTCACCCCCTGCCTCTCAGCAGACACTCTTTGGGGACATTTTAAGTCTGACTGTACCTGCTGAGCAGCTGACAAGTGAAGCCTCTCCCTCCCTCCCTCATTCCGACTGCCATCTCCTCCACCCTCTGCCCAGGCTCTTTAACGGGGAAAAGGGAGGCTGAAGCTAGATGTTGTCCTCCCTGCCCCCAACGCAAGGGCCTGCTCAGATCAGTGCCCGACGCTCGCTGCCCAGGCTCTGCTTCTAGAGGAGGGGTGGCTGAGCCGGTTCCCTAGAGTCCATCTCCCCCACCGGCTCCTTAAAGACAGTCATTCACTTTGAGTCCCTGGTTAGCTGTCAAGAAACAGCGCTGGATTGATAGATGGATAGATGGGTGAGTGGGTGGACAGGACAGATGGACGGAGGGAAGAAGGGATGAAGGGATGGAGAGATGAATAGACCGATGGAGCGTTGGGCTGGTGGATGGAGAGATGGGTGGATGGATAGGATATGTGGACCAGTGTATTGAAGACATCTGGAAGGATGGACAGAAGGATGGACTGCTGTCCTAAGGAAGGATGAGTGGATGGGCAGATGGAAACAGTCTCAAGTCCAGGGCCCATCTTCTCTCCATCCCTAGGGAAGGGGCAGCGGATCAGGAGCCTACACTTCCCACAATCTGTGGGGTCCCCTGCTTGGGGCTCACTCCATTCAAAGCAGCTGACAGGCTCCCTGGGAAGAGCCAATGTTGAAGTCAGATATGGCTGCTGAGGACCTGGTCTTTGGGCCTCAGTTAATACCCGACCTGGGCACCAGGCCAGGCCTCCAGGCCCCACAGCAGCTGCTGCCTATGAGGAGGGGGTGACAGGTCTGGCCTTCCTGCCCTCTGGCTGCCCACCCCGCCTGGCTCACCCTCCAGGCTGGGCCACTACCGAGGGGCTGCGGAAGGTGTGAGAGCCCATGTCAGGGTCCGAGCTCCCTGTGCCCCACAGCCTGCTTCAGCAACCCCCACCAGAGTTTGCCGAGCATCTCCTGCCCCCCACCTTAAACCTCACAAATTCGCTCCATCCAAACCACGGCAACATTCCCCACACGAATAAAGCAACACTGAAGATGGATTTGTAGATGGGGCTGACTGGTTGACTTCCCATGTTAATCAGCCACCCCTAAAGGTGTATGCAGAGCAGAACTTACTCAAACTCATTCACACAGAAATGTTTTAAAATGAATCACTCGATCTCCTCGACTCTGCCTCCTCCAGAGTGTGTAACGCGGACGTGAGCCTCAGTGTCCCTGTCAAGGAAGAGGTTGAACCAGCTGTGCTCCAGTGTCTTCCAGCCCTGCACGTCTGTGCCTTTGTGGCATCCCTCCCCTGGGCTGTGGGCTGAGAGCCGGCCTCTCAAAGTGTATCCTGGACAGGAGGCCATCACTCCATCCCGGCAGCTGCAGCAGCAGGATCTGAGAGCTGAGCCGGGCTCAGGGCCTGAAACACCAAGAGAAAAATCACTGGAAGCCCAGAACCACCGTCTCTGAAAGAGCCAGAGAGGGGTGACCTGTGCAACCTGGAACAGATCCCAAGTGGGGCCTCTCCCAACTCTTAGGGCCTCCCAAGTCTAAACAGATAATTCAACACGGTTCCACGTGAAACACGCCTGCTGTGATCTGAACAGGGGCCCCACAATTCCCCTTGGGAAGGGAACTGTCTTTGTTTTGGAAAATGCTTTTTAAGGCTGATGGTGCATGATCCTGAGAACTCAGTTCAACCAGAGGCCGAAGCCACAGAAGAGAGATTAGAAATGAACAGGAGTTTAGAGGAAGGAAGAGAGGTCAGAGAGTGAAGCCAGAGAGACCGGGGGAGGCAAGGATCCCGGAGTGAAGCCCCACTGTCCCCACATGCCCACCTGTCCTGGAGCAGGGGGCGGGGGTGGCTGATGGACTGGTGTGTCAGGTTCCACTTGATGCTGTTTGCGTGGCAGGTGATGTAAGCCAGTCCTCCCCACACCCTGGATGTCCAGAACATGGCCTCCACACCCAGATGCCTCGTGGAGATGGATTTGGGGCAAGAAGGGGCCGAATTTCACATGGGGATCCCCTGTGGTTCAGGATCTTGTATGTATTTCCAACACGGAGTTAACGCAGCCAAAGCAAGACCTCGGAGCTGAAGTTGACACTGACGCCCCAGGATTTTGCAGCAACCTTAGCAGAGGCTTTGGCCTTCCCCAGGACACTGAGGTGGATGTTGAAGGCCCCTCTTGTGGATCTGAGGAGCCTGGAGACCACAGCCAGGGTGACCACCCATCCCAGTTTCCCCACAACTAAGGGGACTCTCAGTGCCCAAACCAGGAAAGTTCTCAGGCACACTGGGAAGAGTGGGTCACCCTCAACAGCTGACATCTGGGTCACACGTGCCACGGCTGGGTGATAGACTAAGTTCTTCACACGCTGCACCCCACTTAGTCCCCACAATGCTGGGAGGGAGATGTGAGGGAGCTGAGGCTGGGGAGAGGTTAAGCCACTTGCACAAGATAACACAGCTAGCAAGTGGGAGAGAGAGCATTTGAACACAAGGCCCCTGCTTTAATCCGTGTGCTCATCTACACGGTCTCCTGAGGATGCTGAACTTGTTGAAAACAGCATCTTCCAGCAACCTTACTCCATGCCCTGCTCCAGGGCCTGGCTCTAGGAGTTCCCTAGGTTTCTGGAACCCCCCTATTCCTGCCAATGATTTCCCTCCATGGGACCCCTGGCTACGGGTCCCAGCAGGCCTCTGCCACCCCCGCCCTGTAGCCCAGCAGAGCCCTGTGGAACTCCACCATGCACCCACCTCTGGAGTCAGAAGAAACAAAAATGCCCCTGCTTCTCGCCTCGGCTTTGATTCTCAGCCCCCTCCCCACTGTGTTCCGTGCCCCCCATCACCTCCCCATGTCTGCTGGGAGCCATCCCTCGTCCGCTCCTAGAGCGGGAGGCAGCGTTTCCCGCCCAGCCCAGGGATTTCCAGGCTGGGAATTCAAACAGCTCAGCATGGAATAGGCTCAAACAGAGTCAGCTAATGGAAATAACAAGATGATAAATTATTCCAGGGAAAGAGCGATTTTCCTTATACCCTGCTTGACTCAGAAAACACTATGATCGCAGTAGAAATTGGAGGTGTCAGAGCTGGTGCCTGGGGAAAGAGAAATGAAAGCATTCTGCTTGCCTCTCGCTGCCAGTGCAGCCCCAGGGGTGAGAGAGAACGTGAGGTTAAGCCCAGGCCAGGGGCACGGCTGACCCCCAGCAGGTGTGTCCTCCCTGGAAGCCTGGGGGAACAGGACCTGCCCCAGTTAGCTGAAGAGGCTGGGGCATCAAGGGCAGAAAGCCCAGACCCTGGAGTCAGACAAAGCTGTGTTCTCTTCCCAGCTGTGGCACCAATTGGCTGTGTGACTTTAGGCAAGTAGCTTAACCTCTCTGAGACTCAGTCTCCTGAAGATAACAATAGTGAGGATCACGTGAAATAATATATGATACGTGCTCCAAATGGTGCCTCGTTCCTAAGAAGGGCAGTAAATGCCCTAACTCACCCGCTCTTTCTGGTTGTGCCCACTCCCCCTGATCACAGAATAGCTACCAGGTTCTGGGTGCAAGCTCCAGCAAGGGAAGATGGGAACTGCAATCGGATGCAACCCTGGGGCCATCTGGCTACCAGGCCCGTCCCAAGGAGCAGCTCCCAGAGGTGAGCTCCTGCATGTACATGACACAGGTAACTCGGGGGGGCCCAGTCTGACCCCTGCCTCCCTCCGTCCAGCCCAGGGTGCTCTCCTCTCTCTGAAGCTTCTAGATAACTGAAGTTTATCCTTTCCCCTGCCTCTTTGGGTTTTCATTTTTGGTTTTACAATTGCTGTTTAGCCAGGTTTAAGGAAATCTCTCTGAGATGTGCTGGGAGCACTCTCTTTTCCAGATCAACATATATGTGTCTTGTAAACTGTGCTTGACAACTCTGGGTGCTGCGGAGGGGAGAAAATCTCTCTGCCCCACGTGAAATGGCCCCAGGTTATTGGAGTTGCTTCCCCCATCCCCCTAAATGCTGTGGTTAGCAGACCAGCCCCCGATGGCCCTCCCAGCCTCCTTCCGAGCCTGCTGCCCACTGCCCCGTGGAGACCCGCCGGCAGCCGGAGGGTGCAAGGAGATAAACAAGCTTTACCAGATCATTGTTTTTAATTTGCGGTAAAGCCAAAGCCTGGGCTCCGAGCTGAACTCTGTTCTCCAGACATTTTTTACTGTCCAGAGGCCTTTGATTCCCTCAGTACCCAGGAGCTGGCTGAGTTCCCAGGTTGGAATCGCCTTGAAGTTTGACTGCTGAAGAAGAAAAAGAGTTTTCCCCTATTTTGTTGTTAACTCAATCCAAAGTTGGAGCTGGTCATATAAAGATTTCAAACATCCTGGATGGGATTTCCTCAACTAGACTGTTTGAGCAAATACAAATATGAAACTATGGATAAAAAGAAGTCCCAGTTTCAGGCTGAGGTGGGCCGAGGGGTGGGTACCCCAAAGAGACCATCAACTTTAAGGGGTCCGTCAACCAGGAGAACCTCTGCCAGATTTGAGGGCTGGCGTGCAGCTGCTCACATTTTTATCTCGCCAAGTAAGACTATAAAAGTATAACCATCGTAAACGATCACCCTCATTTCAGAAAAGAAAGAAAAAAGAACTGAGAAAAAGACCATCTTTTTCAAATTAAAGGAATTTAACTTTGTGAAAAACTTACTCTGTTGTCCTCTGCTTTTCCCATTTTGCCGAGGCTGGGTAAAAACTTCATCACACACCTGTCAGCGTACCAGCTTTTCCAAAGCCCCAGGCAGGACCAAGCCTTGGGGCTGGATGCCAGAACTCCTGGGTCCAGGTTTGGGGCATGGGCTGGGGCTGGGGATTCCTCATGCCAGGTGGAGCAGACACAAGCCTGGGTTTGCATCCAGAGCCCACCTCTTGTTAACTGTAGGACCCTGCAGAAGGCCCTGTGCCTCGGTTTCCCCATCTTTAAAATGCCAATCGTTGCCCTGCGCCCTGCATGGACCTGTGGAGAGACCATGTGTCTGGTACAGAGGGCACGCTTACTCAACGTGTGTGTTGCTTTTTCGATGGGGCTCCCATGGCCCCTCACAGGTCTGTGTAGGTTCGGATGAATCCAGGCACAGGAATGATCTTTGGGGACAGGAAGCATCCAGGCCAGGGGGCAGAGACATGGTTGGATTTGACACCAGGCAACGCAGACCCTGCCTGGCCCTGTGGCTCCAGCAGCTTGGTGAAGTCCCTCGAGATCACGCCCAGCTCTGTTTCCTGGGCACTGAAACTTAGACACTCCGGCGGAAGACGCAGCTGTGGGTACTGCGGCCCAGCCCTCCCAGCAGGGTGTTTCCCAGGCCTGGACCCTGATAGAAAAGCCACCAGGAGACCCAGCAAGGCTGAGCCATCCCCACTCCACTGCACACACATACACACACACACACACACACACACGCACGGACATTCTCTTCACTCTGAGCAACAAAGGACCTCTGAACACCAACTGGTCGGTTGAGTGTGTGTATCGCCGAGTACACTGTGCATGTATGGGCACATGTGCATATGACTGACTATGTGCACCTGTGTGGATGGGCACCTGTACAGGTATACGCTGATGTGTGCACACCAGTATGTGTACACGCGGTCATGTGTACACGTGTGGGCATGTAAGTGTGTTTGTGGATATATATATGCATGAACATAAAAGAGCTTAAAAGGTGGTCCTGACATCTGTCTCTCTCCCTTTCCACCCATCCTCCTCCTCCTTTCTCTCCCTTTTTCTCTTTTCTGTAACGAAAAAGAAAAACAGCAGAGGAGACTAGAAAGGGCCCGGGGGCCTGGGAGTCGCACAGACCTGGCTCTGAATCCCAGCTCTGCCATTCCCTGCCCAGGGACACCGAGCAAGTCACTTGGCCTGTCTGAGCCTCAGTCTCTCATCTGGAGGATGAAAGCTTTGCCTGACTTGCTGACAACAGGAAAATGCACAGATTCAGAGCGGCCGTGTAGTGGGACTGCACAGTTGCAGGCTCTGGGGTCAGACGGCTGGGTCTGCAGCCTGCTCTGTCAGTTTCTAGAAGGGCGACCTTGGGCAGCTTCTCACCCCTCTATGCCCTGTGTCATTGCCTGTAAGAGAACTTACCCTACGGAGGTGGGTTAAATGAGTGATGTATGTGATGCTCTTGAACAGCGCTTGGCACACAGTCGGAGCTTTATAAGGGCTGGTTATTAAAATGTATATCAAGAAGCATTTAGAGAAAAAGGGAGAAAACCCCAAAAAAGCATTTAGACTTTTTAGGAGAGATGGAAATGTTCTAAAACTGTATTGTGCTGATGACTGCACAACTCTAAATTTACTAAAAAATCATTAAATCATACACTTGAAACCGTTGAATTTTATGGTGTATAAATTAAACCTCAATAAAGCTGTTTTTTCATAGAGCGTTGAGAGATCAGTGAAAAAGCAAGTTTCAGAATAATACGTGGGATATTAATGCCATTTATGAAAAATTTTTAACTCTGTAAAACAAAACTTCTCTAATACAAATATGCATAGTAAAAATATCAACCGGAGCTGGAAACGATATACGTCAGTTTCATAATTGTGCTCTCCCCTGGGATGGGGATGGGACTCAGGAAGGGGATTTTTTATCTGTAATGTTTTATTGTATTTATATTTTTATAAGACCAGGAAACCGAGACAACGGTGTCATAAAAGTGAGAACGTGAGGGGGTCAGGGGAAGTGTGCGAATAAGGGACACATCAGGGCCCTCAGGCAGCGGGTGGCACCTTCCACTTCATGACTCCTGGGGTGAAATGGTGCTGATCATGCTGGTGTTTGTTTTATAACTATTCATTACGCTGTGCATCTGCGTTTCATGCAATTTTCTGTGTTACAGTTCACATTTTTTGAAGTTAAAAAACCTCTCTAAAAAAAAAGATGAAAACGTTCATCTTGGTGGATATGCTTTGGGGTTTGTTATTTTAATCTCTATACTCCTGTGTATTGAAGTTCAAAATAATTAAAACAAAATAGTGACCTGCCTTGCCGAAAGGGGTGAGGGTTGTAGAAGGTAATTAGCCACCTCTGGGATGACAGGCTGAAGTGCCTGGGGGACGGGGGGACGGGGAGGTGGGCATGGAGCACCGCCTCCACCCCCCTCCTCCACCAGGGTGGTCCTGGGGCTGCCATGGCTGTTCCCCGTCCCCGTGGGAGCAGCCGCCTGCCCACCAGGTGCCCAGACTCCCAGAACGCCAGGCAGACACTTGGCGAACGGGCCTCAGACAGCCTCCTCGATTTCCCAGGCTCTCCACGTCTCCGGCTGATGGATGACCCTCCACTCTCCCCCTCCTCCCTCTCAATGCTGCTGTCTCAAGGCCGCCCGCCCCAGGGGGAGCAGCGCAGGCGGGTAGGGGCCGGGCCAGCTGGCCGGCAGGGCCCTGCTGGCCTTCCCTCCCTCCTTCCACCTAGCCACCCTGCCTGCCACCCCGAAGTCTCCCCTACCGCTGGCCTGGGCCCCGCCGCCCGGGCTGCCTGTGGTTCAGATGCCTCCCCTCAGCCACTGTGAACTGAGCGCCTGCCAGCCATGGGCCAGGCACTGTGCTGGGTCCTCACCCCCGGGAGCTTGCAGACAGTAAGCAGTAAACAGGACTGCATGCAGCTGCTTTGGTAGGATTGTCAGGCCCCTCCAGGGGACGGGCTTTGAGCTGAGATGTAAAAGGTGAGAATGAACCACCCGTGAAATGATCTGGTGCAAGGATAGTTTGGAGGAGGAGCTGGCTAATGCAAGGGCCCTGAGGCAGTCCCCAGGCTTATGTCAGTGGGCCTGGGCAGGGGAGGACAGGAAGAAGGAAACAAAATGGCTTCCTCTTCAGAACTAAGTGCCCTCTGCAAAGACCCTGTGGGAGCGGGCTCAAGGTACAATCCCCCTGGGGGCCACCAGAACCCAGGCAGGGCCAAGGGAGAAGCCCAGGAAAACCCCACTGGCCTAACTGGGGTGGGCTTGAAACCCTGAGCCTGAGGCTGTGCCCAAAGAATCCCAGATGGCAGGAGAGGGTAGAACACCCCCCTCCGCCCCCAACAAGGTGGTGCGCAGAGCTCAAGCCCTGGCCCTACCTCAAAGTTACTGTGTGACCTTGGACAGGTCAGGCCACCTCTCTGGACCTCAGTTTCCATGTTAACAAAGATGCACCATGTGCGTGGCAGCCCGGCCTGCCCCCAGCTTCAGAACCCAGAACGCTGTTGGTTCCTGGGCCCACAGCCGGGCTCCGTGGGGGTGGCGGGGGGGTGCCGAGAATCCCCCGGGGCTTTGGAAGCACATCAAGTCTGAGCCCACAGCTCAAGGGCCACAAGATGGAGTCCCTTCCAGGTCCTCAAAGACTCAGCCCTGCTGGGGAGACAGACTGTTGAAGAAAAACCCTGAGAAGTGTGCTAGGCCCTGCAACGTAGCACAGACATGGCCCCGAGGCATTGTGGAAGGAACATGGCATGGGCCTCAGGGAGGGACAAGACCCAACAGGGCACTGAAGGCAACACAGGAGTGTGCTGGGTGGTCACGGCGGGTGAGGGCACCGGGCAGAGGCCTGACGGCTGGGCTGACGGGCGCGAGTGGGCAGCAGGCCGCGTGGTGGGAGGGCGCTGGATGAGCCGTGAGAGGCTGTCACTGTCCCCGAGTCTCTGACTCTAAATCCAGACAGTGAGGCGTTCCACACACTCGCCCAGAGGCAGGAGGAGCCCATGGGCCGGCGGCCCCCAGGGGGCGTGTGGCGCTCAGCAGGGACATCCGGCCTCCACCCTGCACCCCTCCCACCCCAGCTCCAGCCATCTCAGCCACAAGCAGTTCCGCAAACACACCACACTCTCTCACCTGGGCTTTAGCATGTGCTGTTCCCTCTGCCTGGACCCCTTCCTCCTTCCTGCATCCCTTTGCTGGCCCAACTGCTTCTCAGCCTTCGGGTTTCAGGCCTAAGGCCAAGGCCTTGCCTCCTGGGCTGGCCGGAGGACCTCCAGCCAGGGGCTCACCCAGCAGGTGGGGCAGGGGAGGTGGGGCTGCCGCTGCTATCCCAGCCCAGGCCCTGGGCTCTCCTAGGAGGACTGGGGGTGAGCCCCAAGGCCTGGCCCTTCAGAAGTGTGGCCCCCAGGCCATTGTCCTATGAGGGGGGAGGTTGACCCCAGAGCTGGCAGATGCCGTGGAAGCAAACCTCAGCTGGGCTTGACTCCCACAGCACACCTGCAAAGAGCTGTGTTCTGTCATCTTCAGCTTAAACACCTGTGGCAAACTTGGCCTGACAATGTGGTTTGGAGGAACAGTAACCATCACAGCCTGGGGATGACAGGGCTGACACATCAGGACTGGTGACGGTCAAGGGCGTGGATTCTGGAGGCAAACTGCCTGGGCTCAATGTTGGCTCTGCCTCTTTGTAGTTATGGGCTCTTGGGCAATTGACTTAACCTCATCTACTTAATGAATAATGTTTTATTGTAATAATTATGTGTTTATTTCAATGTGTAGTAGAGAAATATAACCAGCACATCAATTCCCATCACAGATATTATCATTAGGACAAAGCTAACCAGAATATTTAAAGCTTTTTTTTTTTTTTGAGGAAGATTAGCCCTGAGCTAAACTACTGCCAATCCTCTTCTTTTTGCTGAGGAAGACTGGCCCTGAGCTAACATCCGTGCTCATCTTCCTCTACTTCATACGTGGGACGCCTACCATAGCATGGCATTTGCCAAGCGGTGCCATGTCCACACCTGGGATCTGAACTGGCAAACCCCGGGCCGCCAAGAAGCAGAATGTGAGAACTTAACCCCTGCGCCACGGGGCTGGCCCCTGAAGCATTTTTTAAGTGTATTGATTTCTTCAAAAAATATAAAGTAAATAATACTGTAAGTTGCAGTTGAGAAGCTGATTCGTAAGTAACAGAGCTGAGGGAATGCTGGGCTAGGGGCCTGCTTGGCTATCCTTTGGGCTTTCGCTGGGGAGCCAGTGGTTTTCAGACTGTTCCTCAGACCCTGAGGTCCCCAGAAGGTTCGGGGCAGGTGGAGCAGCACAGCCCAGCAGGCGAGAGGGAGGTCAGCCAGAGCAGGGGAGTGTGGAGGATGCAGCTCTTCCCCGTGAGCTAGACGCCTCCTCTCTGGTGTCTGATCCCCCCACCCTGTCTGGGCTGAAGATGTGGTTTAGGAAGTACATGGCCACAGGGCACGGCAGGGCCCAGGGTGTGGCCAGGGGAGATGCTGGCTGAAATGAAGCCGTCAGGAAGGCGGTTGGCAGTCAGTGGTTCAGGACTGGGGCCATTGTGTTGGCCGGAAAAGGCATCAGGAGTCACGGGAATGACACAGAGGGGATGGGGGATGTGTCGATGGGGGCCGAGGTGCAGCATGCTGGTAGGAGGCTCAAAGGGATTTGGGGGGCACTCACTGCCCAGGGATGGAGGAGGACCAGGCTGGGAAAAATAATGGGAGAGGCCCAAGTCATCAGAGGTCTTGTTTACAGAGGAGCAGGGATCACCGAGGAGTGGGGACAGGGCTGAGAGCGAGGCCAGCAGCGAAAGGAGGTGTGGGGCTGGGGAAGCTCAGAGCGGCATGGGACACCAGGCCACCAGGTTGATGGGGATGAGGGTCCCGGTGGAGAGTTAGGCAGTGCTCACCAGGTGAGGCCTCAGGAGCCGTGTCTCCGCCTTGCGGAGGACTCGGGAAGTCACAGTGCCCTCCCGTGGACAGTCCTGCCTGGTGGACCCAGGCCTAGGCTCCCAGCTCCCACCGTGCCCTCCGTGGAGCCAGGATTGGGACTTGTCTCCGGGGCCGGAGATTCAGACAGCAATGTTTCCAACAATTATAATTCTTTTTTTATTGAGGCATAATTGACATAGTTTCATGTGAACAACATAATGATTCGATACTTGTATATATCGAGAGATGATCACCATAATAAGTCTGGTTAACATCCATCACCATACATAGGTACAGAAATTTTTTTTCTTGAAGTGAGAACTTTTAAGACCTACTGTCTTAGAATTATTATTTTTAATGGTGCAATTAAAAAATTTTTTCATTGTGGGCTTATTTTTTTATTGTGGTACAGTATAGATAACACAAAATTTACCATTTTAACCATTTTTAAGTGTGCAATTCAGGGGGTTAAGTACTTTCAAATTATTGTGTAACCATCACCACTATCCATTTCCAGATTTTTATCATCCCAAAGAGAAACTCCATAAATAATAACCACCCTCCCTCCCCGCAAGCCTCTGGTAACCTCTATTCCACTTCCTGTCTCTATGAATTTGCCCGTTCCGGGCTCATTTTTCCTAAAGGGTAACACATGCATGTAGTCAAAACGCACAGAGCAGAGCAGTTTCCCTGTGTCCCAGCTCTCTTACCAGATGAACCATTTTTAATCAGTTTCCTGCTTATTCTTTCGAAGGTATCTTATGCATATATAAAAACATATATATGTATATATATCCTTTTATTTATATACAAAAGGAACATACTGTTTTATGCCTCTTGCTTTTTTATTTAACAACATGTCTGAGATTAAAAGCTTTTTAGTCCATGAGAATATCAATGTATCTTCCCAATCAGGGCACACACAGCTGCCTTGTCCTTTTTAATGGCTGCATAATATTCCATGGTACAGGTGAATCAGACCATATTTAACTTATCCCTTATTGATAGAAACTCTTCAATTTTCAGTTTGCTACATTTATCTATGCCTGCCCTTAGTAGCAAAAATGCAACAGCACTTAGTTAGCAAGGAAAACAAATTAAATGCAATGAGATGCCCTTCCTCACGTATCAAACCAGCGGAAATTCAAAAGTCTGGCAATACCAAGTGTTGATGAGGATGTGGAGGAACTGGAACTCTCATACAGAGCTGGTGGGAATGGAAATGGTTATAACCACTTTGGAGAGCAGTTTGGCACTATCTGGTCAAGCTAAGATACACATGTCCTTCATCCCAGCAATTCCCTATCCAGGAAACTGTAAAGAAACTCTCCCACATGTGGGCCAGGAGACAGGAATATCCACGGCAACAGGTTTATAATAGCAAAGCATGGAAAGAACTTAAATGTCCAACAATAAGAGAAAGGAGAAATAAATTGTGGTGTACTTAGAGTGGAATATTATACTGTAATGAAAACAGATAAACTATACTACATGCTTCGGCAGGAATAAATCTCAGGAACAATGGTAAGTGAAAAAATAAGTTAAATGAGGATATGTATAGTATGATATCATTTATATGAAGTTTTACAAAATGCAAAACAATGCCACATATTGCTTATAGATGCATATATATGTACTAAATGTGAAAACGAATACCTGGAGTGATCGTCATCAAATTCAAGATGGTGATTGCCTCTGGGGAGAGCAATGAGGGAGCAGGAATGACAGGGCATTTAAAATGCATTTGTGATCTTTTGTTTTAATTGTGGTAGAATATATATAACACAAAATTTGCCACTGTAATCATTTTTAAGTGTACGACTCAGTGGCATGAGTTACATTCACAACATTGTGCAACCATCACCACTATTTATTTCCAAAACTTTTTCTTCATTGCCTCAAACAGAAACTCTGTACCTGTTAAGCAATTACTCCCCATTCTCTCCTCCCCCTCAGCCCCTGATAACCTCTAATCTACTTCCTGTCTCTATAAATTTTCCTATTCTAGATATTTCAAATGAGTAAAATCATATAATTTGTGCTTTCTTTCTGTCTTACTTCACTTAACATGTTTTCATGATTCATCCAGATTGCAGCATATATCAGAACTTCATTCCTTTTCAGGGCTGAATAATATTCTATTGTATGGATATACCACATTTGTCTCTCCATTCATGTATCGATGGATGCTAGGGTCATTATTCACAATGGCCATGAACAGGGGTGTACAAGTATCTATTTGAGTCCCTGCTTTCAATTATTTTGTGTATACACTTAGGAGTGGAACTGCTGGGTCATATGGTAATTCTATGTTTAGCTTTTTGAGGAACCTGCAATATTTTCTTTTTAAGCTGAGTGGTGGGTATGGGCCCATCTGTACATTATACTCTAGACCTTTTTCGTATGACTGAAATATTTCATCAGTTTAAAAAAGTGAAATGAGTTAAAATTGGCAGCCACCATTTGCCTTGTTGATACCTTGTGAATTGCATCATCAATTCAAAGCTGTTTGAGGGAACATTTGAGGCTATGGCCCTGGGTTTCAGAATAGCCACTTAGAGCTCCCGCGCATTCTAACCTGTTCACAATGGTGAGATGTTCACCCCAGTCCTGAAGACACCAGAACAAGACCCTGGGCTCCGGCGGTCCCCAGGTCTCTTGGGGTGGGGGTGGGGTGGTGCTACCTCATCCGAGCTGTCCCCTAAGCCTCAGGCCACACCCCCTGTCCTCCTTCAGGTTATTTCTGGAGCTTCCCCTAAGGATTCAGCATTATCCCTCACTGGCATCTGATCTCCGGGCAGAGGCAGCATGATCCTGAGCTAAGCCCCTCCCACACCCTCACCTCAGCCTCTTTCCTGCCCGGCAGCCCAGACGAGGACCTGTGCAGAGGGAGGGAGGGAGAGGCTTAGCCCTTCCATCCAGCTCCTGGGTGTGAGTTCCGGGTCTGCCTCGGGTGACCTTAGCCCGGCCCTCCATCTCTAGAGACCTCAGTTTCCTCATCTGGAAAGCGAGATGGGTGGGCGAAGTGAGGGGCTCGCAGACCTGTGGTCTGCAAACCACTGGACGGAAAGAAGACACGCATCTCCTTCAGCCATTTAGCCCATCCCGGCAGCTCCAAGACCATTTGACATCTGCAAAACAACATCATTAGGTGCGTGTTAACTTTTCCCCGCTGGTAGGCCGAGTGTTAGTAAATGTACTGTGACGAGTGGAATGTGTTTATGAGAATGTGCATAATAAATTATCAAAAAGAGATGCATTTTTAATATTGCTTAATACATCAAGTTCGCCTCAGCAGCCACAGGCTATACTGCAAACGCTTACATTGACTTGCTGACGTCGGCACTCCGCCATGCTCCCATGCCAAGGCCATGGGGTCCGCCAAGGAAGAGGCAGCAATCGACCACAGTGAGCGGCTCCCATGTCCCTTCCTGACTTGCCCTCCATCATCGGACTCTAAAGGGAAATGGGGCTTCTTTCGTCACTGGGCCCCCCGCAGAATGTAGCATGGGGTCTGTCACAGGTAGGAGTTCAATAAATATTGTTAAAGTGTGGATTCACAAATAAATGAGTGACAAGGGCCTCTGGAAGGCCTCTCTCCATCAACCGGGCAACAGTGCTTGGAACTCCTCCATTGGCCCCTCCTTTGGGTAAAGAATTCCTCTAATTCCAGAGAAGGTTCCACCAGCACAGCATGCCAAGAGCTCCTCCAGGAATCAGGGAAGGGTGGAAACTGGGAGTACACGTTAGGCCAGGGCCAGGGAGGGCCCTTCCTTCCAGGGCATGGGGGCACCAGCCAGAGATGCCAACCAAGGACATCCAGCCAAGTGCAGGGTGGAGGTCATTTCCTCTAAAATGCCGGTTGCTCACTACAAGGAAAGGCTTTAACTGGCCGTTCTCAGCCAAGAAAGAAGTCCTAACGCCCTAAACGGGATGTATGAGACTCCCCAGTGGGACTTCGCCAAAGCGGTCTAGAAATTCCGACACCCCCGCCTCCTGCCTGGGTGTTGCGCATTGAACAGCGTGGAGGCAGCAAAACAGGTTGAGAATCGCTGTATTAAACCATTAGCACCTTCTAACCCAGCGATTCTCATAAAAATAATCATGCATAAAAATAATCCAGGGGTGCTTGTTAAGATGCACCCATGAGTCTTCATGCACATATCTCCGTCAGTGGGCGTGAAGCAGGGGCCTGGGATCTGCATTCTTAATAGGCATCCCAGTGGTACAGACGCCTGGGCCATCCTTCCGGGAACCCCCTCCTACCTCATCGGACAGGGGTCTTTGTGTGTACTGAGAGAGCTCAAAAGCCTTTTGGGAGAAGCAGGTGTGAGAGAAGCAAGGGCATGGGGTTCCTGAGGGCTGTGGCCAAGGGCAGACTCTACCCGCTTAACTTTGCTGAAGGCCAGTCCAGCTGCCGAGCTGCCCACCCCAGCACAGAAGGCAACATGATTGATGGGGTCTGGACACGCCCAGCTGCTTACAGATCCCCACACATGCCAGCCGGTGCCCCAGCCTTGGCAAGTACATTCACTTCTCCACACACTGTCCCCAGTGTCCTCACCTGGCATTGCCGCAGACAGGGAGAGCGCTGCCAACCGCATTTCGCTGGTAGAGACACTGAGGTGGTCACAGGACGTGTGGTGATGGTTTGCACTGGGAAGAGAATCACAATTCACTGAGCGCCTGTTGCACGCCAGGCGCTGTCCAGGCACCTGAGATGCCTCCCACCTTCATTTCTCACGAGGCCATTTGTTCGCTGCCTCCGTACTCCACAGGCGAGGCTGCGGGCCTAAGCCACCGGCCCAAGGTCAGACGCAGAAGGAGGGAGACAGGCTTTTGACTTCAAGTCTGCCTGACTCCCCTGCCCATTCAACTTCTAGAAACTGGACACCTGCCCGCATAACACCAGTTCTACCCCTCCAGGCGGCCCTACCCCGTCTCTGCTTGGCTCACAGCTGGAGGAACTCAGACCTCAGAGTGGCTCTTGACTCTGCCATCTGCTGGAGGTTGGCCCCACGTACGCCACGTGTGTCTCCAGTGGGCATCCTGGGGTTCCCTGGCTGGATCCTTTGGAGGCTGGGCCCTCCACCCCACTTCTTCCAGACCCTCCCCAGAGCCAGCACCTGCAGAGCCAGGAGCTGTGAGCTGATCCTGCAAAAAGCCAGACCCACAGAAGATCAAGAGGCCGGGAGGGAGTGGTCAGCCCCCTTCTGTCCCCAGCCGCAGTAAACACAGAGGTAAAGTCGTGAAGTCAAAAGGGCACAGGATCAGGGATCAGGATAGCCAGGCTCTCATTCCCAGTCCCTTGGCCTGAAGTCCTGAAGCCTCAGTTTCCCCACCTGTAAGATGATGACAACACTCTCTTGCTCCTCAAACGAAGGAATTATGAAATGATGGCTCAGTGTCTGTATCTTAATACCCCGTATCATTACATAATCACTTTGCAATGCAGCCACCTCTGGCACAGAGGGAGTCACTCTGTGACTATTTAAGGACTAATCCCCTTAAGCATTCCTGGAAATGAGAAACCCACTCGTGTCAGGCTTCCAGGCTCTCCTGTCCTTTCCTTGGCCTTTGACTGTTGGAAGGCTGGATTCTTCCCCCACCAGGACCTCTGATTGTCCTCAGGGAGCCCCCAGGCCAGTGCATCCCCACTGTCACCCCCTCTCTCTTCCTCTCCTCTTCCTGCTCAATTTGGGCTATCCCCATCCACAGAGCCTCAGGAGGAGCTTTGGAGAGCAAGGTTTTATTTGTGTTTCCAGCTCTGCTCTGACCCCTCGAGCACTGAAGGAGTAGGGAGGGAGAGGCAGGGGTGTGCGGAGTGGAAGCCCCCAAAAAGTCAGGACATCTGGGTTCTAATGCCAGCTCTGCCCCCAGTCAGCAGTCACCCTTGGCAAGTCACTACATCTGAGCTTTAATTTCCCCACCCGCAAAACGGGAACAGTAAAGCCTGCCTGCGACAGAGGGGAGTAGAAGGAATCTGTAGGATGACACCTTGAACGTTCTTGACACAGTACACAGTAGTTTTCAACAGTGGGTAGTGACCGTCACCGCCCGGGGCAGAACTTGCCATAAAAAACATGGTTCTCCATCATCTCTCATTCGTGAATCTCGTCTCCCAAGGGAAGGGAGAAGAGACAGCCAGCCCCAGTGCACACCTCTGATCTGTCACGCTTTGTCATAGATGGGGCCTCACCATAACGCTGCAAGGTTGGAATTAGTCCCATTTCACAGATGAGGAAACTGAGGTTCAGAGAGACCAAATGATCTGTCAGAGTGATGCAGCTGGAAGTGAGGAGGGCGAGGCCTCCTCTCTCTTCTCTCTGCTCCCCACCCTCCACATGGGTAATGGAGAGGGGAGGGGCACAGGTCTGGGGCCCCTCATCTCACAGAAGGGATCTAGCCAAGAAGATAAGCATTTCTGATCCAACAGTAGAAACCAGGGAGTAAACAGGATTCCATCCGTCAGTGCCCAGGGCTTTCTGGGGACACACCTGTATAAGCAGCAGCCATTTCCCAGCTTTGTTCCCGGAAAGCAGGACAACAGGCAGGGCTGGGCCTCTGGGATTTGTTTAGTTATCTGACCATGTGGGAGGCCTACGCTGTGGCCAGGCAGCGCCCTGCTGCTCCACCTCCACTGCATCCATCATTCACATCATTCACCAGGAAGGTCCCTTCTGCCCCGGCCCTGCCTGCCATCACCAGCAACTGACCACAGCTTGTGGTCAAGGTTCTTACTCACCCTGTCCCCATGGGGGGTGGGGCTGGGTCCCTCAAACCACTCACTGACCAAGTGAGAGACTGACCCGAGGTCACAGAGTGTGTGTGTGTGACCTGAGAGGAAGTGTGAACAGATTGTGCCAGCAATGACCTTGGACAGCTGAAGATGCACATGTCCTGCTAGTGTGTGAGCAGCCTGTCCTTGCACTCCTAGGAGTGTGTCTGCGTGTCCTGCTAGATGCATGGGGGGAGGGCAGTCTGTGCCCTGAGTTCCCTGATCACATTTATGAGCGTGTTTGTGCATCCTGTTAGGCGTGCTCGAGGACATGGAAGACTGTGCCCTGAGTCCCCTGATCACCTCTGTGGGCGTGTTTGTGTGTCCTATTAGGGATGTGTGTGCATGGCGGGGGGGGGGGGGGGGGGGGGGTTGTTCTCC